>NC_056737.1:1662325441-1662375441 GCF_019279795.1 Protopterus annectens
TATATATATATATATATATATATTTTTATATATATATATTTTTTTTCTCTCTGGACTCTCATCTTTTATTCTACAACTGAAACTTACACAATACATCTCCACACACACATCCCTTTACACACATTTTATTGTTATATAATACACATACACTCTCTCATCTATCTATCTATCTATCTATCTATCTATCTATCTATCTATCTATCTATCTATCTATATATCTATCTATCTCTTCAGGTAACAATAGAATCCCCCTGTCCTTTTACATCTTAAAAAAGGTCCAATGCCTTACCCTTTATACCCTCATAGAAAACATAACCTTTTACCTGTTTATATGTCTTTTCTTTGTTTACTGGTAAATTGATATTTTTTGAAACATTAGTCACCATAAAATAAGTCATTCCATTCTTTCACTTCCTTAAACTTCCTTTCTGTTTATTTCAAAAATCACTCCAGGGGTCTGCCAAATAATATTCTTTATTTTTTGCATAATCCCGTTTATTTCTATTATATCTCACTGTATCAGTATTTACCTTATATTTTACCTTTCTCACATAATCATAAAACGTAATTCTTGCCACTTAACATTATTTTACCTATTTATGCCCAGTCCCAGCACTTCTTATACAATTTAACTATTATTCCTCTCAGCACTGCTTCTTTTGTTCTATTGATTGTCAGTAACACAAAAATAAATGCAATGAAGCAAAAAGGCACTCCCAGCTTTATTAAATTTAATCTATTTCTTTTTTTCATTTTAGATAACTCCCTTCATAGGTTAGATTCATGTAGTATACAAAGCATGGTTAGTGCAGGACCATAATCACCTTGCCAATACACATCCTCATAGGGCATAACAAGTCAAGACCAGGATGAATTTACAGGAATGTAGTTATCAGTCTACTTTATATGTATCCTGAAAGATTATTCCATAGATGGGGGATATGTTGAGCAATGTATATCTTTCCTGCATGTCTTATATATTTGTTGATGTTTGTTTGTGTGACCTTTTTACATTTGTTGAGGTGTTATTTGGGATATTTTGCAGGCACCCTAATGTTTATGGTATGGCCAGTAGGGTTTGGCTTTATTATCTTGAAAGGACTCATGAAGACTTAAAAAGTAAAAAGTAAAAGTCATGGGTATTCAAAGGCCATGTAGCTGAAAAAACTGATATACCAGTAAGGGGTCATTTGCATAGATCCCATGAGCTTCCACTACAGGAGGTTTAAGGTATTACACAGTGAAGATTCTAGCTTGGCTGGGTCTTTCATGCACTTTTTACAGAATGTTTTATATATGTGACCTTTTTACCCTTTGGTTTGGATTTGTCGATGGAGATTCAAGTGTTTAGTCTGAGTGTTTGTGGAACGATGTGCTTTGCATAGTTATAAGAGATAATAGAGGGATGGGTCCTTAAAATTACATATATGTGTATATATATATATATATATATATATATATATATATATATATATATGTAAAAAACGACCAAACACCCAACGATAAATTCGAAACCAGATAATGAAAGCAGTAGCAAAAAATCAAAGCAGTTCAATATACAGTTCAGATCAGAGCGCAAACAGTTCAAAATTCTCACAGAAATGTCGAAATAATCCAAAGTCAAGTAGTATAAGAATCTGTAGTTTAATAAATAGACGTAAGCGCTTTCACGGGCACCCTTCCCGCTTCCTCAGACGTTTATAAAAATCAGTAATACAGCGTATTTAAATAGTCAAACAATTAGTCAAATAAACCATTTCTAATTGAATAATTAGACAATCCTCACTAGTTAATTAACAAGACGAAAACACACTAATAATTTATAAAACCTAAGCAAAATAATTAATAATCGATGTTTATGCCCTAAAGACATAGAATGACTCACTCTATATAGCACATAACGTTCATAACAATCCAAATGTGCACTTACAATGAAGCAACGCGAAACAATGCTCAAACATGTCCAATTGAATAAAATAGAAATAAAAATAAAAATGATAATAATAAAAACATATCCTAAGCATGAAGCCAAAAGATGTACCAAGGGTACAGTGCATAGTGATGGTTGGAGCAAGGGAGTGACCATATGAGCAGGGCATGGAACTGATAATGTAGATAGTGAAAAATATATACATATGATGTGTTAAACATTAAAATCTACCTAATAGGTCTAGCCTGTAGAATGGGTTTGAGAGAAACCGTTTCATTCATGCCATGTCCCCTGTGTGCTCCCAACCTCAAAATCCATTGAACTTCAGCGGCTTCAGTGTCATTAGTAATGTTACCTAGCCTATTGTTGTCTGGAACAATGTGTAGAATCTGAAAGGAGAACACGTGAGAGACACCATGTTGCATAACGTGTTTGGAAATAGCATTATAAAAGGTAAAAGTGAGAGGATAGTGATAGATCTTCAACCACGTGTTGGTAGATGAGAGTCTTTAGTCTGTGAACTTTTTAGTTTTGAACCACTGGTGTCTTTCTAACTGCATGTTGTGTAACATGCATTTGAATAGTTGCATATTAAAAGGACCGTTGTATTCTTTAATTGGTTTGATCAGGTCACATTAGAGAGGAATAATAATTTCCTTTAACAAGGATGAGATGCATTACTGTATTAATTGGATTATACACAAGGATTTCCTGACTACTGCTATTACATGGTGATCAAATAATAGTCTAAGAAGGTGGCAAGAGCTCTAATGACCATAATCAGTCTGGAATTGGATAATATCTATCGTGTAAGCTGCTGTCAAACTTATTTGCCAAAGGTGACAATGCTACATTTTTTTGCATTTAATTTAAACTTTGTTTTAATGCATCATTGATTTGTATGGCTTGGCCTCTGCTGTAGTAATATGGTATCAGATCTGATTGAATGGCAACACCCAGTTTGCAGTCACTGGCAAATTTAGTTACTGATATGTCTAGGTTAGTAGCTTGGACATCTGAGAAGTAGATGCTAGACAGAATGGGATCCAGTTTTGAGCCCTCAGGAGCTCCGGGGATACCTCTAGTCACCTTTTTGCTTTCTGGGGTTAGAGCCTACTAATTTAAATGTATGTGTACTGTCAGGTAGTTTACCATCCATGTTACAACAAAAATGTCTACATTTACGCTTTACACTTATTTAGAGTTACAACACTGGGAATACATTGTCAAAGTTGCTAGCCAGATCCAGATGCACTTTATGAACTGCATGACCACTACCTACAGCTTCAATGACATTCCTGAGCAAGTTTACTAAATTAAGTAGGCAGCATCTCACTTGATAAAATCATAATTGTTATGAGTTTAAAGCAATTCGATTTTTAATACTGGAACTTATGAACTCAGATAACATGGCTTTGCAGATTAGGTTTGCTAGGCTGATTGGTCTGTATTTCCTGTACTCTGAGGTGGGGACTCCTTTATGAACTGACATAATGATAGCCATTTCTATATCTCAGGGAACATACCCTGTGATTGTGCTTTGGCTTAAAAGTTTTAAAAAGAATTAATTTTTTTAGACACTATTGAATACCAGTCAGGTATATTCTAGAGGCCCATGGTGTTTTTTTTTTGTTTTGTTTTTTTTTTTGTTTTTTTATACAGACTTCATTTAGGACATGTTCTATAATAATCTTAGGTAGAGGAAGGGACTTGGAAATTTAATGTAAATTCAATGACTTTTCTTGGTTCGAAGCTGGCAAGTATATTAACAATTTCATTAGGGTCAGAGTGGGCAATACCTTTATGAGTTCAATAAGAGTG
Organism: Protopterus annectens; assembly: GCF_019279795.1. Lineage (NCBI taxonomy): Eukaryota > Metazoa > Chordata > Ceratodontiformes > Protopteridae > Protopterus > Protopterus annectens. Next base: position 1,662,329,193 of record NC_056737.1, read on the forward strand.
ATTACTAGCATTATTTATTAATTTTCTGATGCTGTTAAAGAAGAATTTCTGATTATCCTTGGCTTCAGATGCTAATTTTAATTCATGTTCTGCTTTGATCTTCCTTATGGTAACATTCAGATTTTTGCAATCTTTAATTAGGGAAAATTTTTATTCATTATAGCTCTTAGTTCTATCTTTTTTTTTTAATCTTGAGATCATTAATGCTGGCACTCCACTAAGGTGGCTTATTTTAAAAGTATAAAAGAAATATATTCGGGTTGGTTTATACTATTTGCTAGATGGGAATAAAACGAACTTGCATAAATGACAGCTGGGGCTGTATGGGACATCAAAGTTGTGCATTTGAATTATGGCAGCTCAATATATGGTTTTAATGAGTTTATCTTTTTAATGTTCTTTAATTCAGAGGTGTTTTTCAACTAGGCTGATGTGCTCTAAAGGTAAAGATTAATAATCTGTGATTGAATCTGTTGTGAGATGAGGACAGAAATGGAGTAGCAGATAGGTTCTGTGTTAGTAAGGATGAGGTCAAGAAGAGTTTTGATCCCTGGTGAGCTAGTCATCTATTTGCAGATGGGGAAAGTCTAGCAATCTTTGGGTGTTCCCACCCTTTTTATGTAGGTGCAACAGTTAATCAATGGAGAGTTGAAATCATCCTTCAAAGGTATTTTTGTTTATGGTCTTTCAGTAAGTACATTTAGAAAACTTTTGTGGTCCTGCAGGGACATGGAAAAAGACCTATGGCAGGCTACATATTGATAATTAGTGTTGTTTAGAGTAATCTGAAGTTCAATAAATGCTGTTTGTGGGCACAAGGAATCAGTCTGGAGATAAGTCCATCACTGACCAGTAACAGTACTTCCCTGTAGTTTCCAGTTGGTATGAATTTGTGATAGATAATGAGGCCGCATGAAGTTGGAGTATGTAAGTGTCTGTTAAAACACAGATACAGAGGTGTTCAAGTTGCAGGCAAGTCTTGACACCTGGCAATTTATTGTTAGACTTCTGGCACTGACCAGAGCAATCTTGATGTGTCTCACGATGAAATTTATTGCAAGTCGTTTTATGTTGACACATTCAAAAGATGGATTTTGCCCAAAAAAGGCACTATGTAGACAGCAAGTATTTTGGTCAGTATATCAGATCTGTAGAAAAAAATGTTCCGGTCATCCTTTGCAAATCATATCTAGCTATTGATCACCTTGTTCCATGCAGACACTTACTGAATCCATTTAGAATAATGCCATCTACTTACCCATTTGTTAAATACAATTAGCTTCTCTTTATATCTGGCATCATTCTGGGTCAGAGTAGGATTCCAGTTGCATAGAAACCTTAGCACGTCCCACTGCATGCCCTTCTTGGTTTAGCACCTCCTGTCATTCTCTCCTACATTAGCCACTGTGATGTCATATTCATCTCTGTCCTGTTTGAGAGACTGTAGGTCCTTCATGAAATCATGAATCCTGGCACCAGGAAGACAAATAACTATTACCCTGTCTTTGTCCAGCCTAGTGAGCACAGAGTCAGTGGGCCTGATGTTGGAGTTGCCAACTGCTAGGACATTTCTAGTTGGATGCACTTAGTGGCAGTGGCTAGTTTGTAGCTTCTAGCCTTGAGACTCACTGAATTATGGGACTATGGTGGAGCTTTGTTAGTGAATTGTTGTTATGCCTCTTTAGTCCTGATTCCTGATGACTTGCAGAGTGATTTTTTACAACCTCATCATATGCTGGTTTACTGTGATCTTGTGGAGGCATATGTAAACGTATTTGTTGCCTGTCTTCTTTATAGGATTAAGCCTCTAAAAGAATATAAAAGTTGCAACCAAAATCTCCATCACTACTTCTTGCAAACTATACAAACATGAAAATTAATAAAATTGACTCATAACTCCTGAATTTATCAAGTGCACTTTCTTTGTAAACAAAAACCTAACTAGCTTTCATAATCTTGTGATTTCTCCAGGTTTTTCTGTTATTCGCTCCATTATAATTCTCCCATCAGTATCCTTACTTCTTGTTTATAACCCCCATTTCTTACATTATTCCTATACCCTTTGTTGTTTTCATTCAACTTTAACCCTAGTTGCACCACTTCATCATGACTTGTGAAAACTGGGTGCTTTATCCATTCTTCACTCTTAGTTATTATCAGACATCCATCCTTGTATGAAAATATCGTTGAGATCCTTACATATCACATGTCTAGCCTCCCAATTTTTAATTTTCTCTTACCCTACCTCAATACCCCTATTAATGAGAAATACAAATAATACTCTACTTACATGTAAACAGTGTCGCATTTTAAAAGTATAAAGTTTCATCTTAATTTCTGCTCCAGAATGCCCTCCATTATCCCTGCTGTGGTAGCCCTTGGCCAGCCCAAATACCAGAGTCAATATTTGTTTGCGTCGGCTGTAATCGCCTGTAGTCTGATGTCAGGTCATCAGTGCTATAAAGCAAGGCAGCTGACATCATTACATCGTTTTTTCTTGCCCTAACCCATCAGAAGCACAAGTAAATAAGGAAAAGTGGTCCTGGTGGCTAAAAGCCAATTGCTGGCATTAGATATATGTTCACATACAGATTTTATTTTCTCGCATAAATATCTTTATTTATATCCCAGTTCACATCCCTGTAACATTTCTTATATACATTTATACCGAATATCATCAGATATTTTGTGTATATCGTGATTTAATAATTTCCCATCTCTATTCTCTTTAATGATTTAAGTATTTCTTTTATAATTAAGAACTCATTCTACTCCCTGCCTTTTATTCCATTCATTTATTCTCTACCAGCCACTCTAAACTTACTTATACTGTTAACTGTACCATGTTCATTAAGATTTTATAATCTGCCTGACACACCTCTAACTATCCAGATTTTTGTTTCATATTTTGGTCTGTACCTCCTAACATTTGTGTTTTTTGGCAAATCACTGAGGACTAAAGTCACTAAATAATGACATACATTTGAATTTTTAACTTTATGTCCTAAGAAATTACATGCTGGCACAAACTGTGTTATTCTTACAAAAGCAGTATTTAAAATCTGTCCCTATTATAGGGCCTTCACCATCCCCCCCATTATTTTATGCTTTGCATAGAGTTTTTGCGGTAAGAGGTTAAGAGGTATGCTGCCTGAGTTACTTCTATAGGTTTTCTATTAATTAGCAGTCCTTTCTCTTTTACCTATCAAATGTAGTTCATTACAGTCTTTGCAATCCTTCTGTCCAGATCTTCATACCCTTAACATTTTCAAGAACATTACTTTCATTTCTTAGTCATGTTTTTATAATAACCATATTGTATTCCATATAAAGGTGGGAATTATTCCTGATTTCCTTTCCTAATGTTTCCATCACAGATTCCTTTTCAGTTTTCACCTTAACGTCTTTCATGTTCAGTACATACTACTTCAATTTTTGCACTTTACTTTGTTTTCTAAGCAGTTTTTGAACAACTTGCATAATATTTCATCTATTCTTCTACTAATGTATCTGTTCATCCATTATATGATACATGATAGACTCTTCTCTCTCTTTAATATTTTACTCAAAAAGGAGTTAATCACTTCTCACATCCCTTTTACCAAAAGATTTTGCCTCCACAGAAATTCTGTCTGGTTTATTGTTGCAATGCATATTTTTCCAGTCCGAGGAAAAGAAATGAAAAGACATCTTTCAGGCCTTCTTGCATGGAGTCCTAGAGCTGAATCTTTCCATTTGATTATTCAGAGAGAAGGTAAAAAGGTCTACTTGAGGAACTCCCCACAGATGGATCAAAACTCGGAAGTCCGTGGATCAGCTTTCCACTGATGAGGGTCTGCCCTGGTCCTGCTCAGTTTGTCTGCCACACAACTTTGCTCTGACAGAATGTAGGGTGGCTATAGAGTGAGATTGTGCTGTGAAACAAAGCAAAGGGGGTATGACCTGGTTACCCCTTGCTTATTGATGTGCTACATGACTGTGGCATTGTCTGTAAAAACTTGAAGAGGTCTCAGGGAGTAAAGATGATTCAGAGAGTTGAGTGCCTTGATCCATGCAAACATCACTTTGTATTTATGCACTTGCATATGTCCTTGGATTTCCACACACCTTGCACTTTTATCCCTCCTGAAACTATTCCCCATACAAAGTCTGAAGCAACTGTGGTGACTGGCTGCTTTGAAACAGGAAGGGAGAGGGGGAGACATGGATTTAGGAATATCTGTTGTCTCCACCAAGTGATTTCCTTTCTGATAACCCCCAGCATTGGGATCTGAAAAGACAAGGGGTGTTGGTGCTGCAACAAAAGAGACTTCAGATACCACTGTATCCTTCTCATGTGGAGACTTGCCATGGGTGTCATGGGAATCACAAAAACAAAGACCCAAAATCCAGAGGTATTCCCTCTCAGTGACTTAAGTCTGAGTGGAAAAGCCTAGAAATACATCTAGATGTAGATCTTTTTTCCTGTGGAAGAAAAGCTCTTTGAACTGTGATATCAGGTTGACTTGCCAAAAATACAATCCTGTGAGGAGGAGTCAAAACAGACTTTTGGATGCTCTCTTGGAATCCCAGCTTGTGTAAGAGATCTCTCACCCAAGAGAGAGATTCCAGATACTTTGAAAAATGCTCTGCAGAGATAATTAAGTCATCTAACTATACAAAAAAGTGGATACCCTTAGACTGCTATAAGTTATAACTGGAACAAGAAGCTTTGTGAACACAGCTAGTGCAGCAGATAGTCCAAGGGGTAAGGCAGAGAACGGATAATGTGATCCAGATACACAAAACCTTAAGGAACACCTGAATTCTGGATGAATAGGAATGCAATGATAAGCATCTTTTAAATCTAATGTTACAAGGAAATTTGAATGAAAAAGAAGAAGAGGTAACAGATTGCGGGGGACATCAGACTGAATTTGGACACTATAACATATGGCCTAGGAAAGAAAGGCCAGACCTGGTATCCAAGTATTTTCTTTCTTTGGCACTAAAAACACACTTGACTAAAACCCCTTTCTCACCTGGGAAGGGGGAACTGGTTTTACTTGCTGTGTAAGCATGTGATGAAGGACACGTAGAAACAAAAGAGTCTAGTCTGGAAGATGAGGAATTACCCCCTGGAAATAAAGTATTTCTTCTCACTGTCATCATTAATCTTGATGAATGATCTTCTGAACCCATTTGTCTGCAACTATCTATTACTAAAGAAAAAAGTGGAGATCAGACTTCCTGGAAAAAAAGAGCTGGTGGTGTTGCGTGTGCATGTGCGTGTGAGTGTGTGTGTGTGTGTGTGTGTGTGTGTGTGTGTGTGTGTGTGTGTGTGTGTGTGTGTGTGTGTGTATTGTGTGAGCGTGTGTGTGTGGTTGGGAATAAAGTCTATTAAATAGTCATTCTGACTTATTGGACTGCCTGTTTTGGGAGTTCCAGTTTTTTTCTTGGAACTCCCTTGCCATTTTTTCTTAAACGTCTCTTTACCTCTATTTTGTTGAGACTGTTTATTTTGTTTCTTACCAAAACTGGACAAGGGGTTAGAGAATCCCTTAGAAAACTTGGAAAAGGAGGGCTGAGAAATCTTAGTGATTCCCTGTATCAGTTTACCCCTTTCATCATACTTTTTGATCAGCTGTGCATCAGAGGGAACAAACACTAACTCTATCCAAAGGACAATTTAAAATCTCATTCTTAATATCATCAGGGAGGTTCTGTGAATGCAACCATGCAACATCCTCAAAAGAGTATCAGTGGCCATAGCCCTTGATGAAGTATCAACAGAGTCATACACACTCTGTAAACAATGATTAGTGGCTTGAACAATAGAATAAATTAAATTATTTAAAGCAGATTTTCCTCACAGAAAGAAAATGCAGTCAAAACATTCCTCATTCTTTCACAATTTGACCAAGCCTTAATATATAAGACTAACAATTAAAAATTCTGAAAATCAAAGTTGCAGAAGCATATGCTTTTTTCCAGTATTTATCAATAATCTTCCTATCCCTAACAGAAAGAGTAGAAATAAATAAGTGATTAGCAGCAGAAGGATTAACTAAACCTATAACAGGTCTGGAACACTTCCGACACACACACACACACACACACACACACACACACACACACACACACACACACACACACACACACACACACACACACACACACACACACCCCTTCCAAAGCTGATAGAATTGGAGGAATGGGTGCAGGTTCTGGAAATTCTTTCTGTAACAGCTCACAGTAATTTCTGAGGGACTGAGTAATCTCACTGTTCTCCTACTGAAAATACTGACACATTCTAGAAGCAGTCTCAAAGAAAGAGAAAGAGAACTCCCCACAGGGAGAGTCAGAAACGAGCTCTCCTCCTTCTGCCAGATTCATAATCTTGAATCTCTTCAGGAAAGGAGGTATCTCTTTTTCTTTCACAAAAAACTAACATATACAAAGGATTAATAGATTGAAGTAAACCCTGAGCCAGACCCAGTAAACTACCTGTCAGAGGAAATTTGAGGAGGTGTAGATACATGGTCAGATTCCTGTTTCATTTTGACAGGAATAAATGGAACCAACAATGTCATTATGGAAATAGCAGCTTCCCTAGGGATGGGCACAACATTCTGCCAAAAGAGTAAAGCCTTCCCTGTCCCCTCTCCTAGGACTGACAAGAGTGCTCCATCACTTGCCTGTTAAAATTAAAATCTCTGGCCAAATGAAGTGTGGTAACTTATGGGTTGTGGTTTATAACAATAATAGGATCATAGGTGATTCCTAGGCTATCGACCCAGAGGTCATTTTAAGCCTAGACATTTCAACCCAATGCAATACCATAGAAGTACTTGTCAATACCCAAGATTGCATTAGTGATGACTGCCTATACCCAGGAGGGTTGTGAGCACTATCCCTAATAAGAATTTATGGTGCCCCATCCACTTGTCTAGGTTTCTCTTGAACAGTGTCATAGAGGTGCTCTGTTTCACATGAATTGTTAGCCTGTTCCAAAGATGTGGCAGTCACTGGGAGATAAATCTGTCCCTCCAGCATATCCTGTTTAAGTCTCAAGCTATATTTAAGTCCCAGGAATGGGTTTTCCTATACCCATTTGATTTATAGATATGCAATACATTCATTAGGTTTGGGTCTTGGGTTGCTCTGTAGTCCAGGCATAAGTCTCCCCTAAGGAGTCTATACAATATGGAGTATTGTGACAAGGACTTTAGTTGGTCTGTGTAAGGCACATGTTGGAGGCCCTTGATCTTCCTTGTTAGAAACCTCTGAGGTTTCTTTAATTGCTGCATGTGCTTAGTACAGTACATATCGAATGGGGCATTAAATTAAATTATGGGCTGGATAAGTACCAAGTATAGGGGGATTATAACTTCTTTTGCTCTCAAGGTGATGTTTTTACTAATCAAGTGATCTACATGGAAAGCCTTCCTTACAATGGTAGACATTTGGTGGTCGAAGTTAAGGTCATGGTCATGTGATCCTAGATCCCTTACACTTCATGGGTACTTATGGTACTGTTGTTGATTTGAAAGTGTGAAGGGACATTGTTTGTGTCAAAGGGAATGATGCATTTCTTTGCATTCAGTTTGAGACTGTGACTAATACACCAGTTGTTGGTCTGTGTGAGACCCTCCTAGAGTATACTGACATCATCTGGGGACTCAATGATTGCACCACATTTGCAGTCGTCTGCAAACTTGTTCAGTCAAAATCCTTTAGTCTTGACCTGAACTGCTAAGAAGTATATATCAAATAGTAGGGGACCCAGCACTGACCCCTGTGGCACTCTGCTGGCAAAAGGTCTGCTGGTTGATGTGGAGTCACCAACTTTGATAGTGTGTGCTCAGTTTGTAAGCCAGTTGGCAACCCATCTTACAATGAAGGGATTTACATTCAGTTTGCTAAGTTTATTGGTAATAACTGAATGTGGGAATGTGTTGAAAGCCTTTGCCGAGTTCAGGTATGCTGTGTGCACATATTTGCCCTTATCAATGGCCCTGGTCACACATTAAAAGAAATCAACCAGATTTAACAGGCAGGATATGCCCTTCACAAAGCTTAATTGGGTGAGATCCAGGGTTTGAAGGTCACCTATGTCTTTATTTATGAGATCCATAATAATACATTCCATGGCCTTACAGATGAGGCTGGTCAGGCTTATGGGTCTGTAATTCCCTGGCTCTGTTGCTAGGCCACCTTTGTGGAGGGGAATAACTGTAGCATTCTACAGGAACAAACCCTGTCTTTAGGCTATGATTGAAATGGGTACTTAGTGATGATGCTAGTTCATGTTTTAGCCTGTTTAGAAGATAGCCCGAGATGTCATCTGGTCCCATAGAGGCCGTGTTCTTTGCCTTGGACAAGGCTTTGAGGACCTGTTCTTCAGATATGTAAGGTGGGGGGAAGTTTGGGGGAGGGTTTATTGTAAGTTAGGAGGGGATAAGGGAGTGAAATTGTCAAAGGAAAAATCTTCAAAGATCAATTCACGTAAGGTTCATGCAAGGCACCCTTTATTAACTTGCAGCAAGGAGACAAAGCATGCTGGCAGAATGGTTTGTCTGAACATTAATAATTAGTATGGTATTTTTATACAGTTCTTTCCATGTCACACAGAAATGTTACTTCTATTGCTGACATAGTTAGACGCAGCTTTCTGTATTGTTCTACAGAAAATGTTACTAGACTAATTGCTGACTAGTTGAGAATAACTGCTGATTTACAAAACATTTGTGAAAAACAACCTGGCCTTGGGGCTTATTATAGCCGACCACAAACTTTCAATTCTTCATTTGGGCAGTTCTAATATATGTGTTACATTTTGCCTAGATTCAAGGTACATTTCTAGCTTAGGTACAAGTAATGCTGACTACGGTTTATACTTTCAAGCATCCATTGTGTTCCTTATCAAAGCTTCTAACAGCTGTGTACTTTTTCATGGCATAAGCAGAAAAGCAATAACTCTTTGTTAAGTCTCATGACACTAGTAGAAATGAAACACTTCTTGTTATTTGCTGACATTAGCAGAAAATAGAATGCTTCTTAAGTTTCTAATAGCTGTGCAGATTCATGCAGTGTGAACAGAATAAATGTATTAACCCTTTTAAACCTCGATGCACTAAACATGCATATTACTAATACATATTTTTCTAACATTTTCCCCCCTTTTAATACTTTTATTCTACTTTCAAAATAAGCATAAACAGTTTTTTTTTTCTTCCCCTAACCTCTTCCTACTCAGGATTTGCAGTTAAGAGTCATTCAGTTTAAACTATGAAAGCATTTTAAATTTTTCAGCAATTCTTCAAGTTCAGCACCTTGGTATAAGGTTTCTGAAATTGACATGTCTATAAAGTCTTTAATCAGTCTTTTCATGCAGGGGATGCAGAAGCACACACATACCACCAGCAGGATCATTCCTACACAGATGGCAATCAGGATGTTCATTAGGATACTGCCCCACCCCCCAAATAATCTCTGGAAAAAGTCCGTCAATGGATTTGGTCCTGGCTTGGTCATAGCCGACACCTGCTGAATTACCTCAAGGTGATTGTCTATCTCGTATTTGTGGTCAGGAATATACGAACAGCACTTTTCCTGGATTAAAGCACAAGTACCTCCTCTTGCCGCTAGGGTGAAGTCAAGAGCCATGCGGTTTTGAAGCACTACAGTTCTCATGGCAGTCGTTCATCAGTCACCAATTCTAGGGCAGAAAAGGTTGCATTGCTCATTATTTTGAGAAGTTTAGACAGTTTTCTCAGTTCCCAGATTGATTTTGTTGCTCCATATGCTGGCAGTACACCTGCCCACGAGATGATGGTATCACCCAAGTCCATATATGACAGTCCATTTTTCCCTAGGCCCACAGCATGATGGTTTTTCCAGCCTGCATTGATTTGCCCCACTGGGTTGACAGGCTTCTTGATTTCTCGTCGAACATTCCGAATTTTCCCCTGAGGTAAAACTGTGTGTCATATGGCCGGAACCAGGTACCCCAAATAACAACTGCCAGACCAATTCTCAGGTAACCACTTATATGCTTTCCTGCCACATACAAAGTAGCAATCTTCTACTTTGGTAGTAACTTTACTATGTCCTGGCTCTGGATGAAACATTTTTTTGTCAACTATAATCAGTTGTTTATAGAGGTCAGCATTATGTTTTACTTCATCAGTTGTCCTATGCATCAGTTCAAAAAATGAATCATAGCTTGTGTTGCAATAGGAACCTGTGTTGTCAGTTTTATTGTAGTATCTATAGGGAACAGTCACATTGCAATTGCTCCAACCCACCTGAACTGTATCATTTTGTAAAACACACAGTCCCCTTCTGTCGAACAGACAAGTGCAATGCTACTTTATCTTGTGATGTGACATCTGATGTATCATAGACTAAGTTTTCCCAGGTCTTGTTGGCTCCTAGGGGGACTGAAGTTAACAATAACCCCCGTATGCTGTTGGCAAAGCTGTGCAAATACAGCAATTCGAAACATTGAAGGTCTCAGCATACACATATTTGATTGCCTGGTAAGTGTTGAAGTTTGGGTGCCACTCTACGTGCAACTCTCCACATTTATTCAGTTCAGTTTGTGTGGCTGGGAAAAGGAATGGCCACAACAAAAAGATTATTGTCACTAGTACAGTCAACAGGATGATTATGCCATACTTCTGAGGAAACGGTTGTTCTGCATTCCTGTTTTCTCCGACTCTTCCGAGTAGGTGTATTTGGATTTTTCTGGATTCCATCATCTTTGCTTTTGACATGTGATCTTACTCTCTGCCCTAATAGGACCTTCAGCACTGATGGTTTCTTCACTGGGGTTGAGACGGATCAGTCCTATTGATATGACCCCCCTTTGTAGCCAGACTTTGTGCTGAGGGCCCCGATGGAGAGGTAAGATTTTTGTCCAGTTCAAAGTTTTTAACTAGTTTGCAGTGCGTCAGGTGGATCTACGAAGCTCGCTCTGCTATCTTGACTGCAGTGGGTGTCGAAAGAAGCACCTGGTATGGGCCTTCCCACCTTGGTGATGTCCAATTCTTCTTCTTTATAACTTTTATCCACACCCAGTCTCCGGGTGTCACTGCCACTTCTGATGTCTTGGTTTGTTTTCTATCTGAAATAGAATTTGACTGCAACAGATGTTTAGAATTCATTATATTCATATAATATTCATATATTCAGCTAGTGTAAAATCAGCTTCCTGGACTGAGGACATGAGAAGTTTCCACTGGGGTGTATAATAAGCCCTTCCAAATAGTTTTTCAAAAGGAGTCGATCCTTTTGCAGTTGGAACAGTTCTCATGCTCAACAGTGCCAGGGGCAAACAATACATCCAATTCTTTCCTGTCTCAGCTATTAACTTTCTCAATTTGTTTTTTAATATACCATTATGCCTTTCAACTAGCCCTGCAGATTGCGGATGGTATGCACAATGATTTTTTAAAGAAATACCAAAATGCTTACATAACTGCTGTATGGTTTGGTTTACAAAGTGTGTACCATTGTCACTGTAGATCCTTTCCTGAATGCCGAATCTAGGGATGATTTCTTTGACAAGTACTTTTGCCACCGTGGCTGCATCTGGATTTTTGGTTGGAAAGGCTTCCACCCATATGGAAAAAATATATACAATGACAAGACAATACTTCTTATTTTCACATTTGTTCAAGTCTATGAAATCCATACAGATAGTGTGAAATGGATATGGTGGTGTAGGGAAACTCCCTTGCTTGGGCTTTAACGCCCCTTGTGCATGATGTTTGTTGCAAATTTGACACGTCAAACAAAATTTTTTAGAGTAGTTTGTAAATCCGTACGTTGTGAACACCTGGTTCACCAGCTATACCATCCCCCCTGTTGACACATGGCACTACCCATGGCTCAACAAAGCTACATATCTAAACAAATTAGATGGTAGTATCGGTTTCCCTTCTTTAGAGATGTACAGCCCCTTTTCGAGAATTGCTCCTCGTTTTACCCATCTTTGTTTTTCATCTTGTGTAGTGAGTGTCTGCATTGTTTTTAACATTTCTAAGTCTAAAATCTCGGAGAGTTGTAGTTACTCATTTAAAAGAAATACTTCTGTAGCTGCTTGTTTTGCAGTTGTATCAGCTCTCACATTACGTTTTGAAATCCTATCTTGTTGCTTGGTGTGAGCTGTGCATTTACAAATGGCTATTTTCTGAGGTAATTGAATAAATTCTAAAAGATCTAAAATAAACTGTGCATGATTTATAGGTTTGCCAGTAGATGTAATCATTCCTCGTTTTTTCTACTGTTGCGCAAAAACATGTACACTCGAAACAGCATACTGGCTGTCAGTAAAAATGTCTACACATTTACCCTTTGCTAAGATACATGCCTGTGTCAAGGCAATTAAGTCTGCTGCCTGTGCAGATAAGTTGTGTGGCAAAGCATATTTGCTTCTATAATCTCAGTGTCAGAAACTACTACATTTCCTACTAGATTCTGTCCTGCAGGACCCCTTTTGCACGAACCATCCACGTAGTATGTTACCTCGGCATCATCCAAGGGGACATCCATGAGATCTTTTCTAGGTAGTATCTTTTGCTCAATTACCTGCAGGCAGCGGTGCGGTGTGCCGTCTGCAGGGGTTGGGAGCAGAGTAGAAGGGTTCAAAGTCATGCATCACTCAATTGTCATGTGAGGTTGGCTCAATAATATAGTCATACAGGAAAGATGCCTAGCAGGGGAAAGATATGCCACCTTTTCTTGTAGTAAAATAATTGCAACTGCATGAGGCACTCTCAAAGTGAGAGGGTGGAATACGACTACTAAGGCCGAAGCCTGTACTGCCATTGCAGCTGCAACTGATGCTTGTACACAGTGGGGTAAGGACCGTGCCACTGGGTCTAGTTGTGATGAACAGTAAGCAATGGGGCGTTGCTTATCCCAAGCTGTTGTGTTAACACTGATGTCATATAACCTTGCTTACAATCTAGTTTGGAAAAAACGTTTATGGTAGTTTGGTAATCCTAGAACTAATGAGGATGCTATTAACTGCTTCAGTTTGCAGAAAGCAGATTCTGCTTCTGGTGTCCATTATAATAAATCCTGTGCTGCCATAGACTTCTTATATATAAGGTCAGTTAGCGGTGCAGATTCCAAAGCATAGTTTGGAATCCAGCTCCGGCAAAAATTAGTTGTACCCAGGAAGGACATCATTTCCTTCTTGATAGTGGGTTTTGGTGCTTGCAAAATTGCTACTTTTCTGTCCTCATCTAATGTTCTGCCTTCCTTGGATATTACATATCCCAGGTATTTGACTTGTTTTTTTCCAAAGCTGCTGTTTGTTTTTATTTACCTTATGTCCTTCAGCAGCTAAAAATCGTAATAGCGCTATGGTATCTTCTCTACAATCTTGCTGGGTGGGGGGCACCAGCAAGATGTTGTCAACATAAAGTAAAATCTGACTGCCTCTTGGTGGGGTGAATCCTGCCAAGTCACTTGCCATTTCTTGTGAGAATATCATTGGACTTTCACAATATCCCTGTGGTAGTTGCGTGTATGTATACCTTTTCTCCTGAAATGCGAATGCAAACCAATACTGGCTATCAGGGTGTATCGGTATTGAAAAGAACGCATTGCTGATGTCTACCACAGAAAAATACTTCTGTTGAGGTTTTAAATAATTCAACAGGGTGTGTGGGTCTGGCACCGTAGGTGCCCTTGGTATTACTGCATCATTTACAGCTTGTAAATCTTGGACCATACGCCATTCTCCATTTGCTTTTTTAACTGGAAATAAGGGTGTGTTACATGGTGAATCAGGAGATTCTACTAGTATCCCTCCGTTAAGTAAGGCTGCTATAATAGGCTTTATCCCTGCCTCTGCATCTTTTCTTAAGGGATACTGTCTTTTCTGTGGTCTAAATGCTGACTTTGGCGTGATAGTTACTGGTCCCGCTGTACAAATAAGTCCTACATCTGATTTTCCTGTTGACCAGAGAGTCTCTGGTATATTTTGTAAGGCATTTTCTTCCTCCTTTAACAGGAGTGTCAATCAGCTGTCCTTGCTGGACTGCAAGTGCATGGCTGGGTGGGTCTGAGTTATCCAATTCAACTTCTGTATTTGGATTCCCTGTTCTGACAGTTCTAATTCTGTCTGTTTCTCCCATCTCGTGACTTTTTCTCCTAGGTCTGCCCATTCTATATTTTTGTTTTTGGTTAAGCTAACATGTGGTAATCGATTAGATTTATAAAGTGTAAAGAACTCCTGGGGCAATGAACAGCTGGCTACACAGTTCCCTTCTGTGTCCCAGTACAGGTTATGTAATATCAAGCTGTTTGCATGATTTTTAAACAATTCTTGCTCATATTCCTTATCAGGTCCTGGTGTGTTACAATAATACAGGGTACAGTGCAACAGGTGTTGCTTATCAATGTCAAGGGAGGGGAACTTGCTGATGGCTACATTCATTAATTCTTCGGTCACAGTCCCTGGACCAGTCGTAATCAAGTCCTGGCTGTACCAATAAAACATTTCACCCTCCGATTGCACTGTAAAGGTATCAATTTGTCGCTGTGCTTCCATACCCTGCATGGTTGGGACTACTGCTATACCAAATAGTTGCATGAGGTCTCTGCCCAAGAGATTTACTGGGCATTTTGCAGAAACAACAATTTTGCTTTTCTGAGTCAATCCTGAAACTGGATCAGTTATTGCAATATTATGGGAGAGGGGCTCCCGATACAGCTGTCCATTAGCTGCTTTGACCAGTATGTAATCAGGTGACTCTGTGTTTTCTGGCAGTTTGGAGGGATGTATCAGGGTTCGTGATGCCCCTGAGCCACACAAGAATTTGACTTCCCTCCCTTCTACCAAGAGTGTAACTTCTGGTTTTGTATCTGCTAAATAGAGCTCCAAGCTCAATAAAGCTAGGTCTACTATTTCATTTTCTTCACTGTCACTAAATTCTTGCACTTCCTCTATCTCTTCTGTCACATCCTCTCCTCCCTCTATCACATTCACATTTGTCCTTTCTTCGCTATCCCCTTCTAGTGATTCCTGACTACCATATAGTCAGTCTTCACTCTCCTTGTCTTCCATGGTTGCCTTCTTGTTTTTCCTGCAATCCTTTGCCAAGTGTCCCTTTTTACCACATTTAAAACATTCACCCCTTTTCTTTCGCCCTTCAAAGTCCTCTGATCATTGATCAGATTGTTTGTTTCCCTGTGCATTTTTCTTGCCCTTTTTCCCGGACTGTACTACATAAACTTCTGCTCCATCTTCTACAGAAAATACTTGAGCTTTCTTTTTCTTTTTGCTATTAAAATGCCTTTCGGCATGCCTAGCATATTCAAATAAAGATTGTAACCTGCTTGTACGATGGTCTACCATGTGTTTTGTAATAAAACTGCTTATGGGTGCAATACTGCCCTTTATAAATGCATTCTTTAACTGCTGTTTATATGGGGAATCTTGTGTTTGATCTTCAGGAACCTGCATTCCACAGTGGTTATTAAAACATTCTAATAGTCTGGCATAATACCGGTCAATTGTTTCACCTTCTTGTTGGATGCATTGATTAATGCAAGTCCAGTCTGCCCTAGGCTTCCATTTTTCAGAGATTCGGTCTGTAAGACCTTTCACTCTATTGTCTAACTCTGCACTGCTATGTGGGAGGGGTCTTTGTGCAGCGTCACGGGGATTCCAGTTGCCACTAATCATGTGCCAATCTGGCCCCACAATTTGTCTAACTACTTTTTCTACCTCTTCTCCGTTTAGGTTATAATTTAGCCTCATTCCTTGTAAATCTTCAGAGAATTTTCTAAAATTAACTTTTGGATGGGGAATTCCCTCAGTGGCTTTCCGGATGTCTTCTGGAGTCCAGGGTCTATACACTAAAATAGTTGGGTCCTGATTATCTTGTCCTGCCTGAGGTTTAGGTACTTTTATAAGTGGACATATTTCTTCTTCACTCATAGAGCATGAATTCTTAACCATTTGATATAACTCGATGCCTTCATTTGAGTTACCTGCCCTTGTTCCAGATCTGGTCCCGATGGGATCTCTAATAAATGGTTTTAATTTTCATAATGCCTCTTTCTTCAGTGACCACAGGATATCGTGGGGGTGGACTAACCTGTTCACTTGCTTCATATTCTGGTAAGGGAGGCGGAGGGGCCGATGCTATTACTAAGTTATTGTCCTCCTTATCTAAAAACATTGTTTTTGAATTTTTGTTCTTTTGTTCCCTACGGTTTACCTCCTCAATCCACCTGTGTGCCTGAGGAATTCCTAATTTACATTGCTTTTTTACTCGACCTTTGGAATCGGTTTTGAGATGTTTGACAAGTTTGATAAGCGAGGATTTTTCTAATTTTCCATCAAATTCATATTTATTAACCCATTTTGAATAATATTTAATATTGTCGGCGCGCTGCATGTATTTTGCATCTTCTGTTAACGGCAGATTTTGGGGTCTTTTTGTGCAGTTATTACCCATTTTGTTCTACCCTTTTGATCGTTATGTAACTTCTCTTATTTTTAATGTGGTACCATGATTTTGTTATAGTCTCTTCAGAATGATTGCCTACTTATTCTGTTTCTCCTGATCTATGACAAGACAGTAATCTTTTCTCTCCCTGACTCGTAAGCAAAAATACAGTCTTGACAGAAACAATACAAATCTAGTCCCTGATCTAAAACAGAAAACAGAGAAAAGTAGATTCACCTTACCTGAGCCTACGTGATTGATCACCTGATTCGCGGAGACCCATCCTTCAGTCGCAGATCAGAAAGTGGCTGGCCTCTTTTGAACGACAATTCAGTCGGAGGGCTTTTCAAATAAGAAGAACCGATTTGGTTTCTTCCCCGTACGGTTTCAACCACGTGGCCTGTCTGATCCGAGGTGAAGAGAGGGTTCCGGTCAGAAGGACCAATCTGTCAAAGGAAAAAACTTCAAAGACCAATTCACATAAGGTTCAAGCAAGGCACCCTTTATTAACTTGCAGCAAGGAGACAAAGCATGCTGGCAGAATGGTTTGTCTGAACATTAATAATTAGTATGGTATTTTTATACAGTTCTTTCCATGTCACACAGAAATGTTACTTCTATTGCTGATGTAGTTAGACACAGCTTTCTGTATTGGTCTACAGAAAATGTTACTAGACTAATTGCTGACTAGTTAAGAATAACTGCTGATTTACAAAACATTTGTGAAAAACAACCTGGCCTTGGGGCTTATTTTAGCCGACCACAAACTTTCAATTCTTCATTTGGGCAGTTCTAATATATGTGTTACATTTTGCCTAGATTCAAGGTACATTTCTAGCTTAGGTACAAGTAATGCTGACTATGGTTTATACTTTCAAGCATCCATTGTCTTCCTTATTAAAGCTTCTAACAGCTGTGTACTTTCTCATGGCATAAGCAAAAAATCAATAACTCTTTATTAAGTCTCATGACACTAGTAGAAATGAAACACTTCTTATTATTTGCTGACATTAGCAGAAAATAGAATGCTTCTTGTTAAGTTTCTAATAGCTGTGCAGATTCATGCAATGTGAACAGAATAAATGTATTAACTCTTTTAAACCTCGATGCACTAAGCATGCATATTACTAATACATATTTTTCTAACAGAAATTTTCACCAAACCCATCCACTAGCAGGTTTTCTATCTCTGTGGGGTCAGTGTGTGTGAGATACCACTGACCACCAGTTCTGCACATGTTTGGGACCTACCCTTTAAATTATGTACATAGCTATAAAAGGCCTTATGGTTATCCTTGGCAGTACTTGCTAGTTTTCTCTCAAAGGAGCTCTTGGAGGATTTGACAAGTTGTCTTATTTGCCTGTTAAGGCTGAGGAGGATGCGTTTCCATTGTTGGGTCCTTGTCTTTGTTTTCTTACACAGCAACCTTTTGCATTTACTGTAGAGTTTGTTAATGCTTGATGTCCACCATGGCAGCTTGACTAGGGGCACTGGCTTTGATTCTGTCTGGTACAGCTGAGTTTATATACTTCTGCAAGTGATTGTACAGGGCATTAGTGTAAGCCTCAGTGTAGTTACCACTTTCAGCTTGGGGTGGGGCTTGGAATGCATGTATACCTTAACCCAGGAGGGTATAGTTTGCTTTGGCGAAGTTTTTTAGTCTGATTTCACCCTTTATGAGTTCTGGTGTTAGTATCTGTTCAACGCTGACTGATATGTGGTAATTTTTAACTAAAGAGAGTCCAACAGTTGCAGCAGTGCAACTATTTGACATTTTGGTGAAGACCAGATGTAGAATGTTTGTTCCTCTTGTCAGGGTATGGACAATTTGTTCCAGGGCATTTACATTCACAAAGTCAAGGAACTTTTGTGCTAGTGAGTTTGGGCTAAAGTAGGTTTCCCAGTTGATGACGGGATAATTGAAATCCCCCAAACCAGTGAGTTCAGTAAAATTTGGATTGTCTTCAGTTTGGTAAAGTAGGCTTTATGGGTGTCTTGATCCATGGAAGGGGATCTACAACTTCCTAGGACTTGAATGGGGGTCTTACCCACCATAACCTGGACCTGGAGTAACTCCATGGAGTTGTCCAGTCTAACTAGATGGGAGGTAAATTTATCTCTAATATAGACTGAAACACCACCTCCTTTGGTTTTCACATATTCATTTTGTGGTCTAAAGGTGTGGAAGGCATTGTAACTTTGCAGGGCCAGGGTACTCTATGAGGCCTTAAATCAGGTTTCTGTGACTGCACAGACATCTACATCTTCTAGTGACAGAAGTTCTTCCAGGGAGTGCAATTTTTGATTTAAGCTCCAAGCATTTAGCAGCATAACCCTTATTTTGTTCTGACTGGGTAATTTCACGTCAGTAATGTTGTTTTTTGAGACTTTGCCTAAAAAAGGCACTATAGGGAAGGCAAGCCAAGAGCATTTGCCAGCAGCTGAAAGCCTAGGGGTGCCAGATGCAAACTATCTCTGCCAAAGCAGAGAGGTTTGTCAACAATGGTTTCCCAAACAGACATGAAGTGAATCCCCTTGGAATGATGAAAAACTAAGCCAATTATTGAAATCAATCATTTTTTGTTTATACTGTGACATCATTCTAGGTGAGGGTAGTATGCTACTCAAGGCTAGTGACATACCTGCTTGGTATATACTCAGAGAGCTTGACCATGTCTCTCTTCATATAGTCCAGTGAGGTATGTCTCAAGTCATTCACATCAACATGAATTATGACAGAGTCTGAATGGTACTTGTTGCTGAGAGACCTGAGTGCATGCGTGATATGGTGAATCCTGGCACTGAACAGGCAGCTGATCATGACTTTCTCCTTGTCCAGCCTGGTGAGTGGGACATTTGTGTGTCTCACTATTGAGTCTCCAATGACAAGAAAACTTGTTTTTTGAGTGTTACGCCTTATGGGTTTGGTGGGTGAGATACTGGTGGTGGTATGTGTTATGGGTGCTGTGGAGACTGTGTTGGCTGTAGCAGACTTTTGGTTTGGAGGTCTCTGGTGGTTCGGTAAGTTTTTCAAGAGAACCTCCACATATGTGGATTTACATGTTTGATGTGTACCATGTGTTTGAGTAGTGGTATGTGTATGAGTAATTGTACTATGTGAATATGTAGTGGTGGGCGAGGTGACAACTTTCTCCATGTTACTGTTTTGAGTGAGAGAGAGCATGAATTCCAGATTCTTGGTACAAATATATCTCTCGCATACTGTACTAGATTGTGTTATTAGTAGAGGGTTGTCTGTGTACATGAGACAATTGCTACAGTGCCTCAAGAGACCCAAGTCAACAAGGTTGGCAGGAGAATGAAGGGTTGTCCAACTGTCCATAATACTAGGTTGAAGACTGTTCTCACTAGGGGTGGCTTTTTCAGAAACAATAATGGAGGAGCTCAGTAAATGGATTTTTCTGCTTGGGTCTTAAAAGAAAATCTGTTGAATTTAACTATCCAGCTTTAACACACAATTGCATGGCAGTGCACAGTGCTGCGTGATGTGCAAACAAGAGATGCAGGGCCTAAATACCAGAAGATAAAACTTGAAAAAAACTCTAACAAAATTCAATAGGACCAATGAGGATGCTTATTCCAGCCCCTAGACTGGCCTCCCTTTACTAGACAGGTCCCAATAAACACAATTCTCTTACAAAAGTGCAGATAGGCCCCTTCCAATCAAAGATGACCTGGAAAATGTGCTCAGAACAAACAAACCACTACAAACATTTCCAGAACCAGCAGGCCTGGATCTGGACTATACTACATCTACTAGCTACCCTAGTTTCATGGGAAATACTAGAGAATGTTTAACAACAGCAGAAAAACAGAGGTGAGACACTGAACAAATGTTTATAACAGTAGAAAATCAGCTAGGAGGTTCTAAAGAATGATTTAAACAGATAGCAGGCCAGTTAATTAAGAACTGATTGGCGGGGAAAACCAGATCATACAAAACAGATAGCTTTAAAACAGTGAAAAATATCAGTAAATACTTTAATAAACAGTGGAAGTAACAAAAAAAGCTTGCTAAACAGTGAAAACAGCAATAACATTTGATTTTACAGGCACAGTGTAGCAGGCAATTCAGTATAACAGTGTAGTTTAGTACACAGTAAAATAAATACAGTATAAAAGTAGGAGGCAGGCAATAAAAATGCAGTAAATAGTATAAATAAGCAAAAAAAAAAAGCACTTTATGTTTTTTAAACAAGAAAAAAATGGTGAAAAACAAAACTACAAACGAAAAGGAATAAGGAACAAACCACACTGGATCCAATAATAAAAGTTAGCGCTTTTGTTTACTGAAATTAGCAAACTTCTTCAGACAAAGATAAGAAAAAATAAATACACTTATATAAACTTTCAAATCATGACATCATTTCCTTCTTACAAAAAACAAGCCTCAATTTAAAGTACTAAGCCACCTGCATGGTAAAAAATAAATTGATACAATCAATTCAAGAGATACAAGTATGTAAATATGTTAAAGTAATACATAAATCGAGTCATAACAATAAATGTATATAAATACATATAAGCATCTAAATGCATTTAAAGAAATAAAAAATGTAATAATATATATCTCTCATTTTAATATGTTATTACGAGGACGACATATATATACATATATATATATATATATATATATATTATATATATATATATATATATATATATATATATATAGTTCCCTATCAGAAGCCTGAAACACTATAAGCTTGAAAATCAAAATCCTGAAACCAAAAGCCTGAAAACTCAAAATCCTGAAAACTCAAAATCCTGAAAACTCAAAATCCTGAAAACCCAAAATCCTGAAACTCAAAATCCTGAAAACACAAAATAGACATACTGACGTCATTGTGGCTTTGCTATTGTTAGCCCTGTGGTGTTAGGTCATGCGTTGGGTTCAGGCAAGTGTGCGGTTGGTTTTATGTTAGGGTTAGGGGCGGTTTAAGTGAGTTAGGGTTAGGGCGCAGGTTAGGCATGCATGCAATAGTGACAGAAATTAGGGTTAGGGGCGGTTTAAGTGAGTTAGGGTTAGGGCGCGGGTCAGGTAAGTGTGCGATAGTGACGGACCTTAGGGTTAGGGTTAGGGTCAAGGTCAGTTGGTAGATATTAGTGTCTTTGTACTGGCATATTAGCATTATTTGTGTTTTCAGGATTTTGAGTTTCAGGATTTTGGGTTTTCAGGATTTTGAGTTTTCAGGATATTGAGTTTTCAGGATTTTGAGTTTTCAGGCTTTTGGTTTCAGGATTTTGATTTTCAAGCTTATAGTGTTTCAGGCTTCTGATAGGGAACCATATATATATATATATATATATATATATATATATATATTCAAAAACGAGTGCAGTGAGACAAACAAGAGAATGAAGAAACTTTTATCCCACTCGATTTATTGGCAAGAACTCTAAAAACATTAACGCTTTTAAAATACAAGAAACATGCGTTTTCATCCTCAACATTCGGACTTCATCAGATACTAGTGAATTAATACCATTTGTCTCTTATATATATAAAATTAAAATCAATCAACCAATAGTGTCTTCGCAAAACATTTAAATGGACAAACCAACATTTTCTTGGAGCTCATGAATATTCATGAATCTAATATTCCTTATGTATAATTCGTTTCTCACTTGTTTAAAAATACCTATAAAAACTTTTGTATTATTAATCATAAAACACACATCATTCCTATGTTTCTTATACATCTATAAATTAATATAAAAATATATAAAAATCTTACATAAGTTATTTAAAAGAAACATGAATACTTCCCAATACAAACATAAATAGAGAAGTCTAAGGGTGACTAGCTCCCTCTACTGTGAAAATTTATAATTACAATCAAATTCTGGTAGCCCTTAATTTTAATAGTGGCAATATTGTTAAAAAATCATTTAACTTGCCACCATAATTCTTTACTTTCTAAGATCTCCTCCCAAGGGCCCCCTCTGATATATTGTTTGACTTGTTCTAATACAAAAAAAATTAATTTATATCCTTCACAAACTCTTGAATATTTATAAAGTGCATTAGTGTCTTTTGCTTTTGAAATTTCATAGGTATGTTCATATATTCTTTTTCTTAATGTTCTTTCCGTTTTACCTATGTAAAACGCTTGACATTTTTGACATATCGCAAGATATACCACTCCTTTGGTATCACAGCAATAAAAACCTCTACTCTTAATCCATCTGTTCCTGCTCTCAAGATGGATTTTACTTTAATTTATAATATAGGGGCATTGATTACATCTTCCACACTTATACGTCCCTATTCTTCTATTTCCCATCGAAAATAAATTGGTTCTAGACCCACTAATAACCCTATTACTACCATTTTCCAGGATTTTTCTTATACTGTGGGAATTTTTATATATTACTTCTGGTGTTATTTTGGATATTTCCTCCACATGCGTAAGTGATACTAATTTTTCCCATTCCCTCTGAAGGATGTCTCTCATCTTATGGTTAGCATTGTACTCCACTACTAAACCTGTTTGGAGCCCCTCCGAGGAATGCTCTTCTTTATTTCCTCCCCCATGAATGTCGTTACAATTATTGTGCCCCATACCTTTAATGGGCTTAAACCTGTCTAGTCTACCTTTTTCTACTTCCTTCCTAATATTGTTAACAAACACTCTAGGATAGCCTCTATCTATAAACATGTTCTCTAATAAATCACATTCTTTTACAAAATCTATATCCAAACTGGTCATTCGGGAGCCTCTAACAAATTGTCCCTTTACTATATTTATTTTACAATGTAAAGGGTGGGCACTATCATAATGCAGGAAGGAATTACAAAATGTACTTTTTCGAAAAACTCTAGTTTCCAACTTCTGATTGATCTTATATATTTCCACATCTAAATATTGCAGTAAATCCGTTGAAATATTATACGTAAATTTCAAAAAATTAGCAGTATTATTTAAATAATCCATAAATTCTATAAATCTCTCATGACCACCTATCCAAAAGATGACAATGTCATCCAAAAATCTGCGATATAATATCCAATAATTCTTAAATTTGGAACTTAATATAAATTTCTCCTCCCATTTTGCCAACACAATGTTAGAATACGTAGGATCGCATGCTGCACCCATTGAAACACCTTGTATCTGCTAAAAAAATTCACCATTGAAAATCAGGAAATTGTACTTAAGTATTATTTCCATAAGTGCTGTACTTGCTATTTTTTCATTTTGAGTTAAATCCTTATCCTGATATACAGTTCCTTCAAACATTTGCATACCGATTTCATATGGTATGCATGAAAAAAGATCCACAATATCAATGGTTATAAACATCAAATTATCCAGATACACCTCAGGTGTAAGTTCTTTTAATAAGTCCCATGAATGTTTCAGTATAGTTCTCTTACTCACCCATATGTGTTTTGTTTTTAAATTCATATATTTTGCTAGTGGCATGGTTTTGGAGCCATCTGCAGATACAATTGGTCTGGGGGGTGGATCTGAGGGGTTTTTATGAATTTTAGGTATGCTGAAAATAATAGATATTTTCAGCTTAATCACATACAGGAATTTAAAGATAGCATCATCTATAACTTTTTCATATACCATATCATTTAATAACATATCTATTTTTTGATATGCCATATACACTTCATTTCTAGAAACGCATATGTATTTCTTTTCATCCCTTAGTATTAAATTCATTTTCGCTTCATAATATGTATTCTCCATGATCACAATCCTCCCTCCCTTATCAGGTTTCATAATTCTTACCTGGGGGTTGCATTTCAGTTCATTTAATACGTCATTTTCCTCCTTACTGAGATTATTGATGTATTTATTTTTATCCTGAAATTTTCTAACTTCGTTCTCCAGGATTATTTCGAAGTTCTTTAGTTGGGGGTGTAAGGGTGGATTAAATATAGATTTTTTTTACTAGGCCTTGATTTTCTATATTTTTATTCTTTATATTATTTTTAGAGGCAAAAACCTCCAAATTGACTTTTCTCACAAATAATTTAATATCTAGTAAGGTCCTAGTTAAGTCCCCCTTTATATAGGGTATAAATTTTAACTCCTTACTAAATAGTTTGAAATGCTCTTTGGTTAATAATATATTACTAAAATTATAAATGGAAAAATCTTGGTGTGTGTTTTTAAAACTCTCCACTATAATCTCTTCCTGTTTTCCACATATTGCACTAAGAGAAGGGGTAACAAGTTCTAATATCTCCCCCTCCCTCTTCTCCCCCCTCATCCAAAAATTTCCCCTATTTACACCCTGTTGGTCATTAACTCTTTCTTCTCTTCCTAGAGATGGAAATTCTAAGTCATAATTAAAGTCATTCCATTCATTTACCTTCTTTTTATTGTTAACACTATTCCCTCTTGTATTGGTTCCATATAAATCCCACTTAGTATAGGGTGGTTTGGGATAACTGATTTTATTTTCATACTCATGTATGTCCCTTTTTAATTTCCTCATTTTCCGATTGATTAAATCATCACACTTAATATCTATGTCATTCCTTATTTTAAAATACTTGTCCTTTTCTTCTTTTATACCAAAAATAAGGTCTTCCTTAATAAATATATCTAACTCATCTATTTCTTTCTTAAGTATTTCCTGCTTTCTGTCATTTTCTTTAATAATAAGTTTCAGCACTTCCAGTCCACATTTATTAAAAACCTTAAGTAAATCTTCATGAAAATCAGAGCCCACTTGGACATTGTTTGGGTATTTATATACCCTAAGCCCTTTTGGTACAATTTCTCTGTTCAAACATTCCAACCAATAAGCATTTTCAATACTAATCGATCTATATTTAGACATCAGTTTAGTTAATTTGTCCAATTTAATAGCATAGGAATCACCATTAGGTTGCCCACAAGGCACATTATTGTCCAAATTAAAACAATAATTCCTCCATAACCACTCATCAGTTGCTTTTGTTTTAGCTTTAACAGTACCTGTAAGCGCCTGCATGGAGGTTAGCATTTTAGGTCTGACAACTGCGTCCGTTAGTAAATCCTTTTCTGCCTCCTCACCCTCCACTGCAAATTCAAAAATCTTCGGTGTAGCTGCCGGATTAAAGGAACTACCATTTGGTTCTTCAGGGTCGCCGGTATCTCCATTTTCGCCCATAAGCTCCCTTTTCCTTTTGCGATGGTATCCAACAAACCCTTCGGTTCCGTTTCCAGCTACATTATACGTATTACTACGTCCTCCAGGGAGGAGTGGCATAACGGTGTGAGTAAATCAATGAGTTCAGTAAGTTGACCAATCAATTTTCTCGATTGGCCCAGATCTTCCTGCCCTTGCGAATTCATCTGGGATATATGTTCTCAAGTTCAAAAGTTCCCTTTTGGCTCGTACACAAAAATAAACCAACCAAAACCAAGTGAAAGCACTCAAAACAACTAATAAATCCAAAAACGACTGCAGCGAGCCAAACAAGAGAACGAAGAAACTTTTATCCCACTCGATTTATTGGCAAGAACTCTAAAACATTAAAGCTTTTAAAATACAAGAAACACGCGTTTTCGTCCTCAACATTCGGACTTCATCAGATACTAGTGAATTAATACCATTTGTCTCTTATATATAAAAATTAAAATCAATCAACCAATAGTGTCTTCGCAAAACATTTAAATGGACAAAGCAACATTTTCTTGGAGCTCATGAATATTCATGAATCTAATATTCCTTATGTATAATTCGTTTCTCACTTGTTTAAAAAATACCTATAAAAACTTTTATATTATTAATCATAAAACACACATCATTCCTATGTTTCTTATACATCTATAAATTAATATAAAAATATATAAAAATCTTAAATAAGTTATTTAAAAGAAACATGAATACTTCCTAATACAAACATAAATAGAGAAGTCTAAGGGTGACTAGCTCCCTCTACTGTGAACATTTATAATTACAATCAAATTCTGGTAGCCCTTAATTTTAATAGTGGCAATATTGTCAAAAAATCATTTAAACCTGGAATTTTCCCTGCTTCCAGGGTAACTTGCCACCATAATTCTTTACTTTCTAAGATCTCCTCCCAAGGGCCCCCTCTGATATCTTGTTTGACTTGTTCTAATACAAAAAAATAAAATTTATATCCTTCACAAACTCTTGAATATTTATAAAGTGCATTAGTGTCTTTTGCTTTTGAAATTTCATAGGTATGTTCATATATTCTTTTTCTTAATGTTCTTTCCGTTTTACCTACGTAAAACGTTTGCCATTTTTGACATATCGCAAGATGTACCACTCCTTTGGCATCACAGCAATAAAAACCTCTACTCTTAATCCATCTGTTCCTAATCTCAAGATGGATTTCACTTTCATTTATAATATAGGGACATTGATTACATCTTCCACACTTATACGTCCCTATTCTTCTATTTCCCATCGAAAATGAATTGGTTCTAGACCCACTAATAACCCTATTACTACCATTTTCCAGGATTTTTCTTATACTGTGGGAATTTTTATATATTACTTTTGGTGTTATTTTGGATATTTCCTCCACATCCGTAAGTGATACTAATTTTTCCCATTCCCATATAAAACACACATGTAACCTTATCTCATCAAAGCCCTCAGTTTCAAGATGCTTTTAATAGAAACTGAATCATTCAAGCCTGGAGAAGCTAAAGCATTCAGTTTCAATTGCCAAATAAGTTATTTTTCATCTAGCTTCAAATCTATTGGTCCACCCCTAATGTTGTCAAATATTTTTTCAATGACTAGAAACCTAAATTTGTGATTAGGGAAAGCATTAATGTGTCTAGCCAATGCATTATTCAAGTTCATTTTATCAATTGCATACATATGCTCATAGATTCTGTTTTTGAGGGGTCTTTCGGTTTTGCCCACATAAAAGGCAGGGCATTTCAAACATAAACTCAAACAACCCCCCTTGTGTTGCAATTGAATTTACCTTTGATATGATACTTTTTGCCATTTATAACAAATTTATTGTTATGACTCAATTTATGTATTACTTTAACATATTTACATACTTGTATCTCTTGAATTGATTGTATCGATTTATTTTTTACCATGCAGGTGACTTAGTACTTTAAATTGAGGCTTGGTTTTTGTAAGAAGGAAATGATGTCATGACTTGACAGTTTATATAAGTGTATTTATTTTTTCTTATCTTTGTCTGAAGAAGTTTGCTAATTTCAGTAAACGAAAGCATTAACTTTTATTATTGGATCCAGTGTGGTTTGATCCTTATTCTTTTTCGTTTGTACTTTATGTTTTTTGGAAGGTCAGAAGCCTCTAGTCATCTGGTACTGGTAACTCACCTCAGTTCAGCTTGGTACAAATAAGCAGAAACCTGCTCATATGCAGGGCCTAAATACCAGATGCTAAAACATGAAAAAAAAAACTGTAACAATATTGTAATTATTACACATTTTGATCAGTTGTCATTTTGTTTCTTTTGTTTTTTTTTAAACAACTTTTAAAAAAAAATGTAAAACACATGTAAAACTGTGTATCTTGACTTTAAGTTAAAGGGCCTCTTGGGGGGATGAATAACAAGTTTGTAGAGATTCATGGGAATTTTTAAATAAAATTAACCAACTTGAGTTTGAGGAGACCGACATCTTAGTTACTATCGATGTTAAGGACTTGTACAAGGTAATACCTCATGATACAGGGGTTCACTGATTCCAGGAATTCCTTTTCAGTAAAAAGGTTGATCATGAACACATCAACTTATTTGAGAAACTCTTGGAGCATGTGTTAAGAAACTATTATATCATATTTGAGGGGACCTACTATCACCAGATAAAATATGTGGCAAAGGGTGCTAGCTGTGGTTCAGTATATACCAACATTATGATGGTGCATTGGTTAAAACAACACCTGTTCGAAGGCCATTTTAAGCACTCTTTTTATCTATACATGAAGTATGTGGATGATATGTTCCTGGTGTGGAAGGATTCAGGGGAAAGTTGGATGAATTTATTGAGCATATTAATAACAGTACCAATGTCTTAAAATTCACCTCCCAGGTCGAGACTAGCAGTATCTCATACTTAGACATATTACTAGAGAAAGATTTGGAATTTACAGCTTATATTTCACAGATTTGCTGGAAACCAAAGTATTCCAATACATTTCCTCCATTTTTTCAGTGCTCACCCTGTGCCCCAAGAAAACTCCATTGTAAAAGGGCAGTTTGTGAGAGCAGCAAGGATGACTCCAAAGATTCCCATTTTATTGAAGAATGTAATTTATTAGAATCCATGGTCAGGGGTAGAGGTTACCTGGAGGGGTTTGTGAAAGAAATAAAACAAGAGGTAATCGTTAAAAGAATGAATACTTTTTTTACCCCCATACTGGCTATTCATCAACCTACTCCCAATCAAGCTACCGTTTTGACAAAGCATGATAAAGAAGGGAAGAGGTCCTTTATCATTGCTCTTTTACTACCATCTTTAATGTTAAAAGTGATTTAACTAAGATGGATTTTAAATAAAAATTGGGTTATTATAAAGGAGGATAGAGAATTACGAGATTGCATGAGTGACAAACCAGGGGTGGTGTTTAGGAGGGGTGATAATCTGAAGAATATTCATCTGAGATCAACTTATTAGAAACCCTCCAGTAGGATAATTAAGAACATGGGAAAACGTGCACATTGTTTCTTTTGTAAATTTCTAAAAAATGGGGAGAGGTATGAGATTAGAGGGAGTGAGTACAGAGTAAAAGGGAAGTTTAATTGTTGCAGTAAAGGTGTGGTGTACGCAGCTCTTTACCAACATTGCATATGTTTTTTTATTGAGAAAATTGAAAGAATTGTCAAGGAAAGGATTTATGAGCACTCCTATGAGATCTAATAAGGAAAAACTACCAACATGCTAGCAGAGCATATTCTAGCTTACCCAGGGCATGATTTTAAGTTTGTAGTAGTAGAGAAAGTGGAACATAACAACAGGGGAGAACCATGGCATTTATTTTTGGAAAAGCAAGAACTGCATTGGCAATTATTGTTAAATGCCAATAGTTGGCTGGGGTTGAATGAATCTTGTTCTATCACTTGCCTGTTAAAATTAAAATCTCTGGCCAGATGAAGTGTGGTAACTTATGGGTTGAGGTTTATAACAACCAAATTCAATACTGTAATTATTACAGATTTTAATGGGTTATCATTTTGTTTCTTGTTGTTTGATTACATGTGCATGCTTGCTTTTTTGAAACAACTTTTTAAAAAAAATTAAAAACACATTTAAAATTATTTATAAAGTGTTCACCTTTAAGAAGCAACCAGTCATGGGCTTTTGGTGGGCTAATTAAGCAGCTGTGATGTATTATATTGTTATCCAATGAAGTCCCGTAGATGATGGGATGAAAGCTCTTATCAGCAACTGTATTTCATTTTAGTGATTTTATGGTGTTTGGTGCTTACTGCTTTTTTACTGTGGACTATTAAAAGTGTTGCCTATATCTACAGCTTTGGCTACTTTTTAGTTTATCGTTTGGACTTTTTGGCTGTCTTCAAGAGTGGCTCATCTTTGACCATTGAAGGGACCCCAACAACCGCAGAGGATGTGGCTAACCCCCGGTCCATAGTGGTTGTCGGTTTGACACCAGAGGGTTCCAGGGTTAAAGGTAAGTTGTCTGAAGTAGCTTGGACAATTGCTAGCCTGCTGTTCTGGCAAAGGTTGTTTGTTTAACCTTTTCTTTTTGTGGCTGGAAGATACAACCATGGGACCGACAGATTATTCCATGATCAAGCCAAAAATGTTACATCTTTTCCAGAGAAAACAAGGAGCAAATGCTGGTTAAAACAAAAAGTCATTAAAAGTCACTTTTTTGCACAGACAGGCACAGTAAAAAGCAATTTAAAACATCTTGCCAGCCCCGCAGAGTAAAATAAACTTAATTTCACAGCAGGAAAGAATGGTTTTCAATTACTTTAAATGACTTTTAAACTGACAGAATAACGGGGCGCTCATGTTCAAAAGTGCAGTACAGTCTTGAGGTAGTCTGTTAAAAAACAAAATCCTAACTTTAATATAACTTTACTGAAAAAGAAAGTTTTAATAATAAACAAAAAATATTGAATGGAAGTTTTTATTCCCAAAGGGAACTTATCTGCTCAGCAAAGAAATAGCACAAGACAACCTTCAATCCCCAAAAGTCTCAAAGGATCATATTCTTCAGCTGCAGTGTAGGTCTGAAGGGCTTGGTGTCCAAAGTTGTCTTTTAGTGAGCTGCTAGACAGTTTGGACATATGTAAGGTGCCCTGAAGTTTTGGAAGCTGGCCAGCTGTTATATACTTGGCAGGATACAACCCATATTGCTAAGGCTACCACAGCAGAGATTAATGATAAACATTACCAGACACCTGCAGCAACTGGAAAGACCCCAAAAGTACCTCACCAAGAGGATCAAAGGGCTCAAACAGATGCCATATGCTGCCCGGTTAAAGAAACTCCAGCTCTACTCAGTGGCATACCGCCTGTTCAGAGGCGATCTGTGCCTGACGTATAAAGCCATGTCCAACCCGGAATTAATGGACATGCTGCACCTCAGAAAATCCAAATCCCATCGAGCTACGCGCTCGAGAGACTTGAACCTCAGCACTGAAATAAATAGGACATGCTGGAGGGACAGATTCATAACCCAGAGGCTCCCTTCACTCTGGAATAAAATCCCAGTCCAGGTTAGGCAGAGTCCTTCATTGACTCTCTTCAAGAGGAATCTTGATGAGTGGATGGGAGATCATAGGTTTACCCGGGTATCACTTCTGTGTCACTGTTAGACAGAGGCACAGTATACTAACCTCGAAAAAGGGCATAGCAAAATAAATTTAAAATGGGTGGCGAAAGCCAAACACATTCTGGCTAGGATTATAAATGCCCTAGGGCAGATAGCCTAGTATGAACCTATGAACCTATTAAAGTTTACCAGATGGTGGTCTCACCCAATCAGTGGTACCACAACAGAGATTCGTATTTGCACTCCTTTGTTATGTAGAAGACTGATAATATGTTGTTTTCCATGCAGTAAGGCAGCAGGAATAACAGCAAACTGCATATCTTTCATCAGCTGGAGGAGTGTATTAAGAAAATAATCTGCATTGACATCTCCTCAGATGTTAGTCTCCCACGATCAGCTTTCTGGGAAAATGCAATACTGTAGAGATGAGGAATAAATAAATGCCTAAAAAATATATTCTACGTCATTTCTTAGTGGCCAGTGCACTAGTAGAAATCTTTACCTTCTATAAGGGCAGAAAAAAGGTATAATTTCACACTGTATATGTGTTTATTGTTAAGCACATACACTGCTACCCACCCCCTTCCACCAGACATGGCCTTATTTGAAATAGTATGTGAAGTACAGTCAACTTAGTGCAGCATCATTTAGTTAGGGGCATCAATTTTCATCCAGTCATGTCTCCAGAATAAAAGCAAGGGTCACTGTGTAATGTATCATACATTTTTGCCACTTAGCTTTCAACAGTTCTGGGATTATATGCCTTCACTCTAACCCACATTCCACCCTCTGGGAGAGTTTCTGTTTCATTTACTGTTGAAATACAGTCTCCTTGGAAATGAAAGTTAAATTCTCTGATGATGTAAGCTTCACAATGCATCTTCTTGAGACTAATGGCAGAAAAATTGTGTGCCTCTTTTCCAGCAGCCTCGCTGCCCTTCAATTTCTTCGAAGTCATTCTGTTTTCAAAAAACAAAAAATCTTCAATTCAGTATCTGTAGTCAAGTAAATCAGGAAGGGACAGGACCTGAGAAAGGGTCAAGGAAAGAAACAAGATGCTATGAGCAGCACATGAATTTCACTGAACATGTACACCATTGGCACAAACCCTTCTTATTTTTAAGGCCCAGTCAAAGTAATAGGATGTTTAGTATAAGGACTGGCAGTGCCAAATTCATTGTTCTCTCCTATTATTTTTTTTTAATTCAGTATAGGACTAGTCCAGTGATTTCCCTTCTTGTATTCCACTGACTGCTCTGTTTCCTCTCAGGGTGAACGATAGGCATGTCTTGGCTGCATGAGAGCCCTATGGCATATTTCATCCCATACTAAGAGCATTATCTGCCCATTCATTCACCTGGAAGGTGAGAAATGGGAGCCAGTGAGTGGACTAGATGCTGGTACCATCATAACTGTCCAGTTAAGTAAATAGCTTGTTGAATCTGCAATGACCACCTAGTCAGGGAGAGGTATGATTGCTTCCGTACAGACCTACCTCCACACAGTATCAGCACTTATACCATTGGAACAGTGTGAGCTTGGCCAGCCTCTTTTACCAGCAGTCACTCCCCATCAGTAGGTGATGATAATGTGGGTCTATATCACAAAACCGAACATTTAGGTTGTCGAACACCTAAATGTCGACACCTAAAACAGTGAAAGCTGAAAACCGTGAACAGCCACTTCTGCAAATGTTTTCAGGGAAAATATTCACTTGGCTGTTATCAGGAATTTGCTCTTTTCCCCAGTGTAGAACGATTTCAGAGTGGATATATTTAGTTAGGGGGTGTGTGGGGGGCTCAGGATTTGGTTTGGTAAGGGTTTGAAAGGTAGCTTTCCTGTCTGCCAGCCAGCCCAAAAGTTCATTTTTATAATATAGACCCGATAATGTGGCAGGCTTAGCCACCTTCCTTCTCCCAGGATTGGTGAGCTGATATCTGCTGCTCAAGCCCATCTTCCCTTGCTTGGACTCTTCAGTCCATGTGCTGCTAATGAAACACAAGTCACTTGGGTCATAGTTAGGGTTTTATCCTTCTACACCATGGCGCTGGGCCCACTCCACTAGTCTGTTTACTAATTTATGAAGCATTATACACAATCAGGTATCTAAGCAGGAGCAAAATTCTAATGAGACAGTGAATTTTAACTGAAAGTAATAAGCTAATTTAACAAAGTGATAAGGTTATTCTTTATATGGATGCATAACATACTATTTCTTCAAAGTGCCAAAGAGCTCTGCTGCTAAGAAAAGTTACAATAGAATTAATAGCATTTCTAATAGATTTGTAGAAAATTTCATTGTATTTAGAACCTTTACTTTACTAAAATCAGGCACTCAGTGCTTGCTACTACATTTATCGAGCTAAGGACCAGGCTTTGCAAAAGACACATATAATATTTGTTAATGGTATACTGGTTCTAGTAAAATGACATATCACATCAGATTTTGTCCCAGAAATAGGAACCTTTTGCAAGCCTTTCTAGAATTAAAAGAACAGGATAACCTCTCAAAAAGTATCTTGTTTTAATAAAGCTCCACGATCATGACAACCAATGTCTTTCCATGACATGGAAAGGCTATGTAATTAATGGTATTTAAGCATAAAAGCAGTTCATTAAGTGCGCAGATCTACTCATACAGAGAACAGCTTAAGTAGCACACACAGTCTCTGCATTCTTCATGAAGGGCAAAGTGCTGGAGGTCAGGGCATGTAACGAAGAACTAGGGATTTGTACAATCAGGGCTCTCCAACTGCACAGTTTGCAAACTATAGCCACATTTATGATGGGTGTGTGTACCTAAGGCTTTTAAGCATCTACTAAATTCACAACTGACACAAACCTCAATTGACATCTACATCGATCATTAATCAAAAGTTAATGAGAAAGCTATTGCTGAATGTAAGATTTATTCCCATTTATTAATACTTATTCCACAGATGGTCATGGACATAATGGAGCAGGTTCTGTACTTGTACGCTCATAATGCTACCTTGAAGGGGGGTATTTCACTTCAGAAAGGGAAATGCAACTGCATTCAGTCACACAGAGTGAATCGACAGGCTCCTTCATATTTTTGCTCAGAATAAAAGCATGGACTTGTTACATGGTTGATAGATGTTGGGATATGGATTTTGAAGTTCTGTTCTTCATTTCAAATTATATAAAGCATGGCTCAGTGAATTTGGGTTCCCTAACTGCACTGTATTCATGAATGGCTCCTGTTATATAATACAGTAACAGTAGGGTAGAAGGACTAATTGTGTTACACTCCTATATAGCTCCTGTTACATGCTATAGAAGCAATGGTGCAGAAGGAGTAATTGAACTGCACTCACATAGGGATCCTGTTAAATAATGTAATACTCTATGTTATATCAATGGGATAGAAGGACTATTTGAACTTTTCTCACATATGGTTCCTGTTGAAACAATAGAATAGGACTAATTGTACTACACTGACATATAGTTCCTGTCATACACTACAATAACAATGGGGTGGAGGGAATAATCGTACTACACTCACATATGGCTCCTGTTATATACTACAGTACCAATGGGGAAGAATCAGTGGTTTAGCTAGAGGGGCGGTCTGCCCCAGGTGGCACTTTTGGGACTGTCACATAGTTTTAATAAAAAAAAAAAAAAACTGTTTTTTAAGGGTGTTCTTCTTTAAGAACGGTCCCACATCATTACGTCCTGTTCTTCTGGTCCAATCACATCACGTCTGTCAGTGCTGTTCTTCTTCCTGTCCACCTGCGTAATTGTAAAATATTTTTGCTGCCTGTTCCATGTAAGGGGAGATTGTTGTTGCTGCTCACATTTCACGTAAAGATGTTTTAATTCATTCTTATTGCTGCTGCCCATTTTGCTTGTTCTTATTGCTGGCTGCTGCAAGTAAGCACATTTAATTGCTCAAACACTGTACCTTAGGTACAAGAAACAAGAGCCTGAATTGTCTACCCATGCCACCACTTGTGATTCAAGAAGTTGAGTCCATAGCTCCCAACTGTCCAGATTTTCACAGAAAGTCTGGAATGTTTGGCTCATACTTTTGGTGTGTTTCTCTTAAAATTTGTGGTTTTCTGGCAAATCAGTGAGAAC
Source organism: Protopterus annectens (assembly GCF_019279795.1). Lineage (NCBI taxonomy): Eukaryota > Metazoa > Chordata > Ceratodontiformes > Protopteridae > Protopterus > Protopterus annectens. The sequence goes on from NC_056737.1 coordinate 1,662,364,500, forward strand.
TGAATACACTAAATAATGATAGCCATTTAAGTTTCAGTTTTCCTATCTTTGAAGAAACGCATGGTAACAAAACATTTTAGTCTAGCAACTTTCTAAGATTATACAAGCAATGTTTAAAATGTGTCTCTGGTTTTGGGCTTTTGCCCCCCCCCCCCAATAAACTTTGGCTTTTTCCAGATTTCTTATACTGCAAAGTTGAGAGCTTTAATTGAGTGTCAAGTGGATTTTACAAGGAGCTGAGAGCTTCAGGGGAAGAGAAGTTTAGTGCTGTTTATGCCAAGTGTGTTTGCAATGTTACTAGCACACCAGGTAGTATACTAGCTCCTGATGCAGAAGGTTGTGGGTTCTACTCCCACAGTACGTAGATGGATTGTTGACACAGTACTGTGTTGTACTTTAAAGGGAGTGGATGCTGCAGTCCTGAGAATGTCCTCCTTTGGAGGAGATACCTAGTAACTATGGACCTGTTATCAGTTTGCCATCCATTCACTATTGCAATATTACTAGCTTATCACTTTTTTAATGTAACATAGGCAATTTATTCTTCAAGGGCAACAGGCACCTTATATTTCATTGTTTCATCTAGAAATAAAGTTGTTTGCTGGCAGCAATCTCTTCATTAGTTACAGATCTCTTTAATGTGGAATTATTTAGATGACTTTTACTTCTGCAGAGATTGTGCATATTTACTGATATTGGTGGATTGTAATGACAGACGTTTGAGTAGACTTCTGTGATGGAAATGCTCTGAACTAGGTAGTTTTGTCATTATTGGTTCATACATTTTTTTATTGCTTACTGGAAAATGTTCAAAACAATAAATTTAAAACATGCTGTAATAAGTGTGCTGTATTATACAAGGAATATAATGTAATACAACCAGGAAGGTGAATCAAAGAACACATGCATGTTTCCATGGACTTGTGTGCAAGGGGCCTATGATTTGAAAGACGCCCAAAGGTAAACTTTATCCACCACTGGCCAGATGCATTTTCTTTGAGTGTGGGTTTCAATGCTGTTTCAATGAATATGAGTTTCAAGGGCAGAGAAGTTTTAATGCTTAGTCTGTTTTCATTGTTAGACTATATATCTTTGTTTAGCAGATGTCTATCAGTGTTTGTGCTATAAAATTTTAAATACAAGCTTTAAATGAAATCCAAATATTCATTGTAGAAGTAAAGCATGAAGCGGTATGCACATTTCAGTGCCTATGGTAAATGGTGAGAAATAGCCAAGTAATGGGACACTGGAATGGCTGTGTGGGATGGGGTGAAGGCTGTGTATGGGAGAGCCCCATTTTACCATGCTTTTGTGAGTGGGGAGGGGTGACAGAGTTGAAGACAGCCCCGGGTGGCACAAACTCTAGCTACACCATTGAGTAGAATGTCTAATTGAACTGCATTCACATATGGTTCCTTTTATATACTATAATGGGTTCACTACTAAGCATCAAAATACCACAATCCCTACATTCTGACTACAGACACCCAGAATCTTGAGATTGTGGAATCTCAAATTAAAAAAAAAAAAAAACTAAAACACAAAATCATCAGTAATAATGTTTTTGTAGGGGGGAAGGCCCCCCTGCACCCCAACCCCTGCAACTTAAATATACCAACTCAGAGATCGCACTACAGTTCCCATTCCAGTCTGTACAGCAATGTCCATTCACAGTTTTCGAGATTCTGCAATCTTGAGATTCTGGGTGTTGGTATTCAGAGGGTTGGGATTGTGGTATTTCGATATTTAGTAGTGAACCCACTATAATATACTATGTTGCAACAATAGTTTAGAAGGGAAATTATTCTGCATTCACATATAGTTCCTGTTATATATATATTATAATATACTATGTTATAACAATTTGAAAGGAGGACTAACTGAACTGCACTCACATATCATTCCTGTAAATTTAACTCTACTCACATATAGTTATTGTTATATACTATAATATGCTATGTCATAACAATGGGACAAAAGGACTAATTGTACTACAGTCACATATGGTTCCTGTTATATACACTAGTAATAATGGGGTAGAGGAACTAACTGCACTACATTCACCTATGGCTCCTGTTATACACTACAGTAACAATGGGTAGAAGGACTAATTGACCTGCACTCACATACAGTTCCTGTCATATAATATACTGTGTTATAACAATGGGATATAAAGACTACTTATACTATACTCACATATGCTTCCTGTTATATACTGCAGTAACAATGAGGTAGCGGGACTAATTGTACAACACTCACAAGTGATTCCTATTATTTATTATGAAAACAATAGGATAGAATGTCTAACTGAAATGTACTCACATACAGTTCCTGTTATATACTGTAATATACTGTGTTATAACAATAGGTTAGAAGGGCAATTGTACTGTAGTCACATATGATTCCTGTAATATACTATAATATATTATGTGAAAGGAGGACTAACTGGACTGCAGTCATATATCGTTCCTGTTATATATTCCAGTAGCAATGGTGTAGAAGGACAAATTGAACTGCACTCACATATGGCAACTGTTATATACTATAATATACTATGTTATAATAATGAGAAAGAAGGACTAATTGTACTATACTCACATGTGGATCCTGTTATATACTCCAGTAACAATGAGGTAGAGGAACTAATTGTACTACACTCACATGTGGCTCCTGTTATACACTACAGTAACAATAGGTACAATGACTCATTGAATTGCACTCACATACAGTTCCTGTCATATAATATAATATACTGTTTGGGATATAAAGGCTAATTGCACTACACTCTCATATGGTCCCTGTTATATACTCCAGTAACAATGGGGTAGAGGAATTAATTGTACAACACAAGCAAATGGTATCTGTTATATACTACAGTTCCAATGGGGTAGAATGTCTAATTGAACTGAACTCTCATATGGTTCCTGTTATATACTATAATATTCTATTTTATAACAATGGGACAAAAGGACTAATGTACTGCACTCACATATGGTTCTTGTTATATAGTACAGTAATAACAGGGTTGAGGGACTAATTGTACTACACTCGCATATGGCTCCTGTTATATACTACAGTAACAATGGCATAGAAGGAGTAATTGAACATTACTCACATACGGTTTATGTTATATGCTATGATATACTATGTTATAACAATGGGATAGAAGGGCAATTACAGTGCACTCACATATAGTTCCTCTTATACACTATAATATACTATGTTATAACAATATGGTAGGAGAAGTAACTGAGCTGCATTCGCATATTGTTCCTGTTATACACTCCACTAACAATGGCGTAGACTGACAAATTGTACAGCACTCACATACGGCTCCTGTTATATACTACAGTAAAAATGGCATAGAAGGAGTAATTGAACTGCACTCACATATGGTTCATATTATATGCCTTAATATACTATGTTATAACAATGGGATAGAAAGGCAATTACACTGCACTCACATATGATTACTGTTACATACTGTAATATACTATGTTATACCAATGTGGTAGAAGCATTACTTGAACTGCCCTCACGTATGGTTATATAATGCAGTAACAGTGGTGTAGAAGGATTAATTGGACTACACTCACATATGGTTCCTCTTATATACTACAGTAACAATGGGACAGAAGGAATAATAGCATTGCACTCACAAAAGGTCCCTGTTATATAATACAGTAACAGGGTAAAAGGTTCATCACTCTGCACACAGAAGTAGTGAGGCTATTTTTGAACTCTTTTATTGAATTATGACTTATGACATAGGAAAACAATTTATATAAAAGAAAACAAAGCATATTCACATGTTCACAGTTACAAACATTATACATCACATTGCATATACTCTTCTGCACACTTATCATCAATCCAACATTACATTATATAAATTGCTCAATTACTGCCTTCCCTTAAAACTCGCTTCTCCAAAATATTATTCTACATGTGTTGTTCCCACAATCTGCATTTTCTTTTATGTAATTTGCTCCTACCTTTTTCTAAAATCTCCGCTTCCAGTTCTTTTATCTTTGTTACAATATTCACTACTTCAAATACGGTTAGTTAAAAGTTTTTTGACTTTGATTTATTTTGTTTTTTTTGGTAGACACCAGAATTAAACTTAACAAGGCCTTACTATGTCTAGGCAATTATAGGTTCATATGCTTGTACTAGGCTGACTGCCCTTGTGGGCCATTTTAAGCCTAGCCAATTACCCCATGTCAGAATCAAACCCTGCACCTTGTGTTTCTAAGGTAAGCACCGTAACCATTGTGCCAACCTCCCATCCTATTCCAGTTCAGATCCTATATTTTATATGCCCCACTTGTTGTATTTTTTGGCTTTTTCCGGTTAGGGGTTGCCACAGCGGAACTCTGGTCTGCTAATGATTGGCAGTAGATTTTTACGTACCGAGTTGCCAGCCCTGATGCACAACCTTCAACGAAGGTGCGCCCATTCACGCATGTCTTCACACAGAAGATGCTTTAGCTGAGAATCGAACAGGACAACGTCTTACTGTGAGGCAACAATGCTACCGCAGCACCACCACCGCAGTTTTTATATGCCCCACTAATTATTCTTTTCTAACAGCAACTTCTGTTCTAGGTTCAAGTTAAACTCTCTCAAAACAGGCCCTTTACTTAGGATTATTCTAGCCTTTCTCTTTGCCCATACTCCAGTATCAATCCCTGACATGGAAGGCAGTCTCTAGCCTGCAATCCAAATGTATTCTTGGCCTCTTCTCATTTTATTATAGCTTAGTTCCTTTGCTAATTTCCTCATCTCTTGCCTATTCTTTGTACCCCTCATGGCAGTCATCCCTGTTGGCAGAATGCCCTTTTTCCATTCTTGTGCTGGCTTGGTTCTTAGAATACTTTCTGCTACTTTATGAATATAATATTCCGTATGGCCCATTTATTCATCATCTCTTGAATCCCCCTGCCTCATTATCATCCCATTCCATTTTGAATTGTAGCTTTCTGCTTGTGTTATGTATATGAGCTTTAACAGTGCAGCTCTAAAATATCCCTTCAAATCAGGTAATCCTAAACAACCTTTTCTACTGGAAGGATCGACTTATCACACTTGACCCTTGCCTTCTTCCCCTCTCAGATAAAATTCTTCAATTCTTTATTACTTACTATCTACAACTTTTCCTCTGATTAATAAAAATATGCCTGACCTGTGTATAAAACTAAAGGGACTAAAAATATTTTCACTTTTTGTCTCTTGTTATCCATATCCATAAACAAGAGCTTCCACTTTCTAAGTTTTTGTATTATGTTTTGTTTAGTCTCTTCCAACATATTCTTAACTGACCACGACGGAATCCTTTTCACCTTATACTTTTAAATACTTCATTTTATTATGTCCCCATATATATGGATATTGCTGAACCAATTCATGTGTGGGTACATAATGTACAGCTATAGCTTTTATTTTATAGTCATTCATTTTATATCCTGAAAAGACTTGAAACGGTTTCAGAATACTTATAAACACTAAAATGTCCTTTTCTGGTTTTATCATGTACAAAATTATATTGCCTGCAAATAAAGCCAGCTTTTTTTTTATCACCATACTAAATATATCCTTCATTTTTTTGCCAATGGCTCTAAATATAATACAAATAACAAAGGGGAAAAGAGGACAGCCCTGCTTAATTCCTCTGTTCAGACACAATTTATAAGATAGGAACCCTTTCACTTTAATTTCTGCCTCTGCCCCTCATATATCTTCCTAATTAACCTTATTATTGTATCAGGGAATGCAAATGTTTCTATTGCCATACTCATAAAATCCTAGCTTGCTCTGTCAAATGTTTTCTCTGCATCAAGACCCATTAATAGCATCAGTATTTTCTTATATTCTGCTTCCCTCTGGATCATCATTGTTCAGTTAATGTTAGAAAAGGTTTGCCTGCACACCACAAAACTACATTGATCCATATTTATCAATTTTGGCAACACCCTTGCCATTCTCTTAGCTATTATAGACATAAATACTTTATAATCATGGTTTAAAATTGAAAATGGGCCTTATAAAGCTGGATCTGATGGTTATTTACCATCTTTAGGTATTACAGCCACAACAGCTGTCTCCCAGGATGTTTATGCTTCCTCTCCTTTTAAAATACTGTTAAACAAAACCTTCCAGATCTTTATCACTTTCTTCCTGATTAGCTTCCAAACTTCTACAGAAATACCATCTATTCATGGAGACTTTCTTGCAGATTGATTATACAGCACTGTTTTTTACATCATCATCTCATATCTTAGTTGTTAATTGTTGAGCCTCATCTACCTCTAACCTTGGCATACCTAAGTCTTCAATAAATATTTCCATTCTGTGCTTTTTCTTGATTTCCACATTTCCCTGCTTTGTATAGATGTTCTTAACATTTCTGAAATATCTCTAATACCTGTGGAGGATTTCTAATTATTTTTCTTGTGATAGGCTCCCAAAGTTTGACAAAAGGCCTTTCTGTTTTTTGTTGGCTAAGTCATTTCTGCTAAAAGATTTTGTTCTCTGGAGTTAGTATGAAAAAAAAAAAACAGTTTAAACCCATGCATATTATCTGGACACTCCCTTATCTTATGTTTCACACTTTGTAGTTGCGCCTCTTCTTGTTCTGTGAGATGCCCCCTATTCTGCAATATTTTAACTTTTGTCAGCCCCTCTAAATAATTCTTGTTATGTCTTAACCATATCTCTTTTGATTTTTTTCTACACTATTTTAAACTCCACTTTCATTTTATCCTACTCACTATCTATAAATTCTGAAGAAATGTCTGTCTTCCGTAATAACTGTTGAATAATTTCCAGTATCCATTCCTAAAATTCCTTTCTTTTTAACAGGGAAATGAGAAGGGCCAGTGTTTCATTTTTTTACTTCATTACCCTGCATTTTTATCTTAGTTGTTATTGGCACATGATCTGAAATAGTTATTGGATGTGTGTTGAAGCTTTCAATTAAATGCATCATGTTCCTGTGAAATACAATTTCTATCTACTCTAGCACAGTTATTGTACCTGGGAGAATACTGTGTAAATTCTCAATGAGTTCCTACTACTGAATTAATTTCTTCCATACTGAATATTTTCATAAATTTTCAGAAATCTACCTTTTTTATTATATCTTCGCTTTTAAGTCCCCGAGATACATCCTCACGGTTTCAAATCAAGCTACAGTCCCCAGCTATAAATAATATTCTCTGATGAAACCTGATTATTTCTTCAAAAAATTCTTAAGTTCCATAATACCAGTTTTAGATGGAATATAAATAAATACATGTCAGTATAATCCTCCTTTTACTGCAACAAATATGCCATTATCTTTTTCCCCTCTTCTATCACCATTCTAGCTCCTCTAGCAATTAATATGGCAGTTGGCTTAGGGGATTAAGGAGTTGTTACTGAGCTGCTTTCTGAAGTCCAGATGTACAAGGTTTGGTCCCCTCAGCTTTCACGTTCTAATTGTGTGACTGAGCAAGCCACTTATCCAGATACCACCCTGAAAAACAAATATGAATAAATACATGAAAGTACTCTCTTTTTCCTTTGTCTCTGATATTCTGATGAATATCCATCCTGAGATCCTTTCTTTTACAAATTCACATGCTCACTTCTTTCCAAGTGTGTCTCCTGCAGAATCACTATTAACACACTGCAATTTTTAAATATAATTCAATACTCTTAGCTTTTTGCCTATACCTGTAAAGCCATTCCTTTCCAAGATAATATGGATAGTGTGTCCATTATGATATGAAGTTGTTATTCCCACCAAGTATATATAACAGCTTATTTAAATATCTATTTCCAGCTTTTGTCTTATATGCACCCGCTAATGTTTGGCAGGTTTTAGTCTTTACACAGTTTTTTTCTTGTCATCACCGTTTGAACCTATGTCACAGTTTACAAGACGTTTTTGGTTAATGGAAAATCTCAAAAAACATGCCCCAGAACACCCCATAACCTATAACTTAAAACAAACAAATAAAACATCTTCAAATAATGAAGTTTAACCATCCTGATAGGAACAAACACCCATAGGCATTAACTAACCTAAAATCAAGATTATCCATGTTAAGACTGCACCAGTGAGGGTAATAAGGGTAAGTGAGGGTAATTTCCTTCCAAATTTCTTGCAGTACTTATTTCATTAATTTTGGCAAGCTGAGCAGAATTAATCAATTGTTACTCTATATCAATGAATATAAATGTGATGGGCTCAAATTTTAGGCGGCAGGAGTCTTAGAGCTAGAGATTTTTGCACCTCCCTGAACAGTGACTAAATAAGTTAACTATGAAGCAGGCCTCCTTTGTTATATGTAATGATGATAGATGACTTTTCTGTGTTCCTTTACCCTTAGTTCTTTTATTTACTTCGTGGGCTTTTAGAGAACGCAAATCAGAGTGAGTGGCAGTAAACCTGATTTCTGTAGATTGACTTAAGTATTTCTATTACTTCATTCCATTAGCAATAGTTAAGGAACGATTTTACACACACACACACACACACACACACACACACACACACACACACACACACACACACACACACACACACACACACACGCACACGCACACGCACATACACACACAAACACATTCATACTCATCTTGCAGCTAGAACCTTTGGAACAATCACACCTCCCTCAATGAAGCTCAAACCATGTCTGCTGGATATACAACCTGTGCATGCGCCTGTTTCTGATGTAGTGCTCACATCCTTAAATATATTAAGAAATCATTCAGTACAAAAATATAAACATCAGAACAGTACAATTTTCATTTTGGCATGTGGTACATGATTTGCAACTGCAAAGTGACAATCATTACATTTAAGTGTTTAATAAACTTGCTTCTTCTCTGACTCCAGTTTAAAAGTACATCTGCAAATGTATTAACTGATACATACATGTAACACAGGTGGTAGTGTGACCATTATCATAGTACAACCTGTATTGTGAAAGTGTTTCACTAGTTTCACTTCTCTACACCTCATTCTCACAAGAAATCATTGCTTCTTGAGACTACTGTATCTGTGACATATAAATCAATAAGTTACACACTGTGGGTGTACACTTTTCTTAGAAGCAACTTAGTCCTGAGTACTAACAGAATATTTTTTCCTGTGATGAGATGTTTTAGAGTTCAGTGCAGGCAATCATTTTCCAAACCATTTTGTGTTAGGGATTGCAGGCAGAGCAGTAATAAAATGAGCACAGAGGCATACTTTTGAGCATTGAAGGCCATGCAAGCAGGAATAACCCATCATCTCATCTGTGCATAGTAAAGTATAGTAAAGTATGGCAAGTCAATCTTGGAAAAAGCTACTATCCAGTCACTTCCAGTGACTATGCTGGTTTATACAGTCCCCCTTTGCCAGTCTTCCTCTTCCCTTTTGTTGGAATAATTAAACCACTGGATTACTGTTAACTGCATAATGGCATTTGCATAAACCAGTCAGTGAAAGTATCACTTTAGTGGAAACAGACTGTCTTGGTGCTTCCCTCAGAATTCCGTTGTGTGCATTTAAGGGGTTAGTGCAAGAGAAAAAGAACAGACAATTTTCTTTGTGAGCTTTCAAATAGAGAAAGAGAAGTCAAGAAGGTAGACAATGCTTATTAGGATGCTAGCAGGTTCAGAATGAATCTTAATGAGGAGGAGGAGACTGGCAGTGGATTTAGACCACTCCTGTCATTTACTACAAAAAGAATAATGTATCGAAGACAAACCAAGGAGTGTCTGGACAGCATGCTATTTATAGGTGCTTTGTCTGCATGAGGTAGTCTGAAAAACATTTCCTATAGTTCATTGAAGAGTATCTATTGCTTAAGTCATGTATAAATGAACTAATAAAAATCACTTATTTAAAGGAAATTAACACCAAACCATAAGAAAACTCTGGCACCTTAGTGGAGGTGATTAAAGATGTGAGCTGCAAGTGACTTTCTTGCTATAGTTATGTGTTTGCTTCCATCATTCTCCAGTTGCCTTCCATGCAACTCTACGCAAATCATTTAACCAGACTATTGGGCTGTCCATGAATGAATCATTTGCACCTACCTGGTTTATGTGGTTAACAAACAAACAAACAAAAAAAACTGCATTTTCACACATTTTGATGTCCAACTTATTAAGCACAAGGCAAATGTGCAGGTGAACTGCATCTTTCCTAGGGATGTCTCCTGAAAAAGAATTAGCATGCAATTGTTTTCTTTTTCATTTCTGTGCTGATAAATTAGTTATTTGCATTCCAGCTATTGAACTCTGAAAGTATATGTATTATTTCAATATACCTACAAGAGTTTCATTGAAAATGTATGCTTTTAGTATATTTAGACTCCTTCATAAAGAAATGTCTGCGCTCAGAATAAGTTTATCTCAACCCTCACTGCATATACAGAGATTATAAATTGCTGTATTGTGATCTCATATAAGGATATGAAACTGTCAAAAATGAACTGTACACTGTAAGACACTTTTAGTAAGTTTCACTGGTAATGTATTTATTACTGCTTAAAATAAGTAGTTGGTTAAATACAGTGCATGCTGTCTCTTCATCAACGCTGTAACTTACCAGAGCTCTCTTTTGACAGCATGTCTTGAACTAAGGTAATCCATACGTCACAGATGCTGACATCTCATAGGAAGGAATGAAGCTCAAGAAAAATCAGAGATTCTGGGGAAGCCTTTAATATGTATAGTAAATCCGGACACTGTATTTAATGTATTCAAATTGTCATTCATGAAATGCATAGACTAAAAGTCTGTTATATATTAAAAGTCTGTTGTATATTTACAGTCCCATGCCATACAGCGATGTACCTTCTTTGTGCAGTAATATTTTACAGTATTTATTTATCTATCAATCTATCTATTTATTTATCTATATGGCCTCCCAATGAAACCAAGTATATCATAATATTGTATT
>NC_056737.1:1662380441-1662470441 GCF_019279795.1 Protopterus annectens
TGTACAAATAATCATAATTGTTCATATTTCTGTAAATATCTTAGTAAGCATACACCTAGAAAGGAACTTTTTGAATTTATGTGAAAGCTTATGTCTGGCTAATCAAAATAAATTGACAAAATGCATATACGTTCTGCAATTTCTAAGATATGACAATTTGTGAAACACAGAATAACATCATTCTAGGTTTTGATGAGATAACACCAGGCTCTCAGCATAAAATGAACAATCTTTTATTTTTAAGACAACATAAGTGCTTTCACAGCTCATGCTGCTTCTTCAGATGCCAGTATAAAAATGCAGCCACACATACACAGCAATTTATACAGAAATTCAACTAGAAAATCAACCAATTAAACAATTATGTATTAAAAGAATACAGATAATAGATGTAATAAAGATTACAAAATAAGAAATAAACTTAAAATCAACTAATGCACATAAGTATATGTAAAGCTCATCTAAAAAGTGAGCATGTCTGTAACAAAGGTTTAAGGGGACTTTATCATTTAGTTCTGAGCCATAGTCAGCCCTTAACCTAGCTATCCACTTACTCTCTAAGCTTTCAGTAACATTCCTAACATCACCCAGCCTCATAGTAGCTGCTACCTGTGCTATAACTTGAAACTTAAAACAATGTGTGTGTAAAGTGAGCTTCGCATGTTTAGAAAGAGCACTGCAATCAGTACCATTATTTATATGTCTTAAGTGTTCTACTGTACATTCCTTCAACTGTCTAAAAGCCTTGCCTACATAGAACTTCGTGCAGGCAGTGCAACACCCTGAATAAACCACATGAGAAGAAGTACAAATAGCTTGAACATCAAACACATACTGTTTACCCTGATCTGGATGTATAAACATGCCAGTAGTGTCAATATAACTGCAGCACTTACAAGTATGACATGGTCTAGCTCCTTTATAAGTGGAACCCATTTTATTCATAGTAGTTTTACCATCAATAAACTGTTTTGGATAACAAAGCATCTGTTTTAAAGATCATTTCTTAAAGACAAAGTTAGGTTTTTCACCCAATATCTTTTTAAAATCATTATTTGTTGTTGTAATGGGCCAATGCTTCCTTATAATATCCAAGACATACCCTGCAGTATAAGAATAAGTCATCGGTACCCTGCGTTTACCATCACTCAGTCTCTTGGGATGAATACAAGGTGGATTTGAAGAAAAGAAGGGCCTGCCTCTACCTTTTCTAACGTCAGAGACTTTATTCAATACTTGTACATTACACCTCTTGTAGTCCCTATCCACAAACTTACTCCCCAGGTCTTTCATTTCAGCCATAAAATTGTCTTCACTGACATTCACCCTTGAGACTCTAAGTCCTTGTCCTTGTACTCTATTATCAAATATATTTTACACTACAGGGTATGTCTTGCATATTATAAGGAAACATTGGCCCATTATAACAATGAATAATGATCTTAAACAGATAGTGGGTGAACAACCTAACTTTATCTTTAAGAAGAATTGCAGCTGTAGCAAGGATCCGCAACCAGGAAGACCATCAATCTGGTGATGGGGATTTGCAGCCTACAGAAATAGAACAGTTCACCTTTTCCTCAGAGGATTTAAAAACACATCTTGAGTTAGAGACACTTGAACTGGAGGTCAAACATTTGGAATTAGAATCAGCAGAGAGACTGTGGCATTTGGAGGTTGAAGAGACTGAGACTGTGGCATTTGGAAGTTGAACAGAATGAGACTGTGGCATTTGGAGGATGAAGATAATGAGACTGTGGCATTTGGAGGATGAAGAGAATGAGACTGTGGCATTTGGAGGATGAAGAGAATGAGACTGTGGCATTTGGAGGTTGAAGAGAATGAGACTGTGGCATTTGGAGGATGAAGAGAATGAGACTGTGGCATTTGGAGGATGAAGAGAATGAGACTGTGGCATTTTGAGGATGAAGAGAATGAGACTGTGGCATTTGGAGGATGAAGAGAATGAGACTGTGGCATTTGGAGGATGAAGAGAATGAGACTGTGGCATTTGGAGGATGAAGAGAATGAGACTGTGGCATTTGGAGGATGAAGAGAATGAGACTGTGGCATTTGGAGGATGAAGAGAATGAGACTGTGGCATTTGGAAGAGGAAGAAAAGGAGAAACAGCACCAAAATAAAAGGGAGATGCTGACTCTTTGTCAGAGCCATGTGGGTAACGGGGAAGGGAATAACTGAACCCCAGAAGAAATAAAGGTCAGTAAATTTCTTCCACAGTTTACAGAGGGTGATAATTTTGATATTATGTTTTGATTTTATATTTGAAAGAGTATGACAAAGGGCTCTGAGTATGCTTCCTGACCCCCTTACTCCATGGTAAAGCTATACCTGCTGTTTCTAAATTGTCTGAAACTAATTGTTTAAACTATGATAAAGTTAAACAATGTTTACTGGAATGCTTTAACACCTGACACTTACAGAAAAAAAGTTTTATGAGCATAGATGCAAGACAGATGAAAGTGTATGTGATTATATTGCTGAGTTAAGCACTTATTTTCATAGGTGGGTGAGTGGGTGTCAGATCACTACATTTGAAAGGCTGGCAGACCTTTTGGTGAGGGAACAAGCCCTTAGCACTTTGTATGAAGAAATGGGAATCTGGTTGGCAGACCTGGTGTGTAACTCTGCAGATGAGTTGGGGATCTCTACTTAGCAAGCAGAGCACCACTGCACAAGAAGGGGATGCCCAGTGCTGTACTTGGGTATAAGGAAACCCATGGTGGGCAGCCTAAACCCCTAAACCACCCCAACAGTGTCCACCAGTAACAAGGGAAGCCAGTAGTTCAGGTACAATGCCAGGATCAAGGGTGAGATGTTTTAAATGTTACCAGAAGGGGCATGTAGCATACAAATGTCCACTGAACACTGAAGCAAGGTGGGGAACAAAAGGTGAGGGAAGCAGCAAATGGGAATAACAGCATGCCAGTGGTAAGTTGTCTGGAGACAACAGAGATACCAACCTATCACCGATGTTTGTATCTTATCTTAGTGGATGGAAGACATGTCTCTGACATAACCATCGTAAAGATTGCAGCATTTAAAGAAGAGCATACTTGCTTTGGCAGTCCACTCTAGCCAGAGCTTTAGGAGGGACCTCATTCCAGATACCTTTGGCCAGAGTTCATCTAGACTGGGAGGGTGGAAAAGGAAGCAAGCAGGTAGGTGTGTTTGAGAATATCCCTGCATATGTCTTGATAGGGAACGATTTTGATAATGCAGTACCTTGTGTGCATGCAGTTACACGCAGTCAGGCTTGGTGATAGGTATGTGGGTCTGGTAGCCTGGGGGAAACCCAGACAGTCCCCACATTTGAAGCTGGAGCTGGTGATGTGGCTATTTCAGGAAGGGAGCTACCCTGTAGCAGTGATCCTGAAGGTCAGCCACAGCTGCTGGTAGGTACTGATATTCCCATGGATAGGGTGACTGCAAGGACAGAGGTGAGTGGTAGTACCCAGGCTGACAGTGAGGCACCTCTGTCAGACGATACCAGGCTTCCTGTGGAAAGGGAGCTGGGAAGGGTCACAAAGGTAGAGCTGATACAGGCTCAGCTTTCAGACCCTACTTTATGAGGCTTGAGGGAGGAAGCTAAGGGGGTACTTCATTCTGAAGGAAAAGGGGAGTCTGTATACTGGAACAAAGAGTTACTGTATAGAGAGTGGACCCCTGAGGGAAGACTCGAGGGTGATGAAGAATTCTGTACTGCCTTCCTGTTGGTTCCTTTTTGTTATTTACATTTGCATGCAAGCACATCACAGTATATTAACTTTTAGTATGAACAGCTACTTTTAGATACTGGATTGTTGTTGTTGTTTGTCTTTTGGCTTTTCCCGGTAAGGGGTCGCCACAGCGGAACTCCGGTCTGCTAATGATTAGCAGTAGATTTTTACGAAATGCTGAAGTGCCAGCTCGACACCCAACCTTCAATGAAGGCACGCCTGTTTACGCACACATGTCTTTCGAACGCTACGCAACCATGGGGAGGACATGCAGACTCCATACAGATGGCACTCCCAGGCCCAGCCGAGAATTGAACGAGAGAACATCTTGCTGTGAGGTAAAAACACTACCGCCGTACCACCGTGGCATCAGAAGATACTGGATTGTACTAAGTACAAAAAATACATGGAGGCAAACTGCTTCAGTAAACTGCTTTAGTTAGTACGGCATTTCTGTTACATTTGACTTTTGGTTCTACAATCACGCAACACATATGCTGTCAGCTCTCTATAGCAAATTCCCAAAGTCTGTTTATGCATAGTTACATTTATACCAGAAGGTCTGATATTTTTCTCAAAGTCTGATGTAATACAGTTCTTTCTTTGTATAACAGTTTTCCTTGGTTCCCTTGTCCTTGGTTCTTTGTAGTTTGATGATCCATGGAAACTTCGTCTTGCATTATCTGAAACGTGGTGTTCCAGCACTATCTGAAACTTGATGTTACATTTCTTTACTTCATGGATGTCCTTGCAGCTGCCATCTACGTAGCTATTTTTACAGACTTTGTTTTTCAGTAACATATTCCTTCACATGGATGCCAAAATCTTAACTATGCTATGCCAGCACATTTATTACTTCTTATTTTTTAGCATTTTATTCTATTTCTAAATTAACCCTTTATATTTCATATTATTCTTGCAGCTTTTATTCAAGCTAATAATCATGCTAGCAGTACTTTGAAAATACAGTATATACTATATAGAACAGAGTATTCTTTCAGGTGAGGTAATACATAAGTTGATTGTGCCCAGAGCCTACCATTTGGCACTTAGCCATAGCCCATGGCATTCCTTTTGCAGGTCATATGGGCATAAAGCATACCAAGAAACATATTATGCAGAACTTTTATTTGCCTGCATTTGCAAGGGATGTAACAGGGTACTGCAGGACCTGTAAGCAGTGCCAAAAGGTAGGTAAGGCAGGAGACAAGGTCGAAGCTCTTTTGATGCCCCCACGCAAGCAACCCCCATTGCTGCACTCTTAGTCTGATGGCAAAATTCACCTTTAAAAAACAAATAGTTAAATTTTAAAACCAACTCCATCAAACTTAAACACACCAACCTCTCATTTGATTTTATTTCATTGTCCTCAAATAATATCTCCTCTAAAAGTTGTAACCCATCTGCATGGGGAATACTTGTAAATAGGTCAACTGCATCAATAGTTATAAAAGTAATAGCATCACTATAATTTTCTTTATTTATTTCTCTGAATAGGTCCCATGAATCTCTTAAGATATTTTTCCTCTTAAGCCAAAGTTTTTTTAAATTACCATATACATATTTGGCTAAGAGTAGAGTCTTAGAACCTTCTGCAGAAACAATTAATCTAAGAGGGCTGCTTGCGCCCCCACATACGCCAACCTCGTCTTGGCTAAATGGGAAGAAAAATATGTATTGAATTCTATTTACAAGGACTCCTGGTACTTATATAAGCATTTTTGGATGATATATGCATCTTTTGGGTGGGTCAAGTTAATTTAATTAATGAATTTTTAGATTTTCTTAAGAACTATGTGCTTTTTTTAGATTTTACTTGGAATTTGTGTCGACAGACTACAATACTTGGATATTGAAGTTTATAAGATGGACGGAGGTTTTCATTTCAAAATTTTTAGGAAATCCACTTATTCTAACTCTTTTTCTACACTTCAGTAGTGCCCACCCTTTTCACTATAAGAAAATATTGTTAAAGGACAGTTTATAAGGGCAAGTTGCATGACGTCAGAAGACGGTGAATTTGAATTAGAACTG
Source organism: Protopterus annectens (assembly GCF_019279795.1). Lineage (NCBI taxonomy): Eukaryota > Metazoa > Chordata > Ceratodontiformes > Protopteridae > Protopterus > Protopterus annectens. The sequence continues at coordinate 1,662,386,214 of NC_056737.1, forward strand.
GATTTCCTTGTTAATTTGTTCAGTGACAGAGTTACCCCTTGGAAATGTTAAGCGAAGTAAGGAAAGAGTTTAGCATAGGAAGAAAAGAAAAATTCAAACCCATCCTAGGAGAGATAATTGGCACAAATAATAATAATAATGGCCAGAGTGTTAGTTGTAAGAATCATAATGGCACTTATGATTTCAATAAGGCTATGATTTTAGAATTTAATGCAAGTTCTAAAGTTGCTAGGAGAATTATTGAAAAGGAATGGAACAAATTTACGGGATTCTCTGACCTCAAAGGTTTACCTCCCCCCAGACCTTAAATTTGTCTATAAAAACTCTATGAATTTGAAGTGTTTGTTTGAGATCGGGAAACATAACACAAATAGATGGTAGGGACATATAAATGTGGACGTTGTGTCCAGTGTAAGTATATTATTAATAGAGATGAAATTTTCTTGGCTAGTAGAAATAAAAAAATATATAGTAAAGGATATTTTAATTGTGAGTCATACGGATTAATTTACCTTGCCTTGTGTGGATCTTGTGATTCCTTTTACATTGGCAACACTGAGCGGAAACTCAAGAGAAGAATTTATGAACATTTATATGATGTCCAAAATAAAAAAAGAAATGAATGCTTTGTATCAGCACACTTTGGTGTGTCCCCAAGCTAAATTTTCTTTCTTTGTATTAGAGCGAGTTACGAAAGAAATTAGAGGGAGTCTTTGGGAAGAGAAAATCAAATTATATATATAAAGAATTATGGTGGCAACTGACTTTAGAAGCATCATCCCCTCCTGGTTTAAATGATAATCTTTCCATTACATCCCTATTAAAAATGAGAGCTGCTAAGCTATAAGGTTTTTAAGTAATCTTGAAGCAGTTCCATTAGAGTGTACAGATTTTATATACTTCACATTATTTGATAAAGGGTCTTTTGCACACAAGAGTTTTAAAATGTTTTTTATGAATTAGGGACATTGTCATTTTTCACCACTAGATGGAGTGTTTACTTTGTTTATGCATTTTATTTTAAATTACATTTTAAATTATGTTCGTATTTAGATATTCAAAGTTTTTATATTGGATTAACTTTTACTGAAAGTATGAATATTTCTAGTTTCAAATGGTTTTAATGGAATTTTACTCAATGGATATGTTTTTAACATAATTATGCAGTTTATTTAAGGATATTTTAATTTATTTAATTCCAGTTCCACGTCTGATGAAGTCATGTACTGAGTGACGAAAAACGCTTGTGTGTATTTGTCAGTATTTTATGGTCTTACTTTACTGTGTTGCCTGCTATTAAACATATTTTGAACTGTCCGGAATCTCCTGGTCTGGGCATTTTCTTTGGATTATTTGTGTGTATTTTGCCTCGGAGTGCCGTTTTTGTGGATTATTTGTGCTTTTTGCAGCATGGTGGGAGATACTGAAGTTGCTGCTACTACAACAAACAGTAGAGAAGAAGCAGGACAACTGAGGAATTGTATTGGTCAGTTGACCCAGCTGATTGACTTGATGTTACCTATTAGCCAATCAATATTTGAGTTCATAGGCAAGGCCCAAAGAGGGTGGGACAATGATAGAGGAGAGCCGAACTCTGGAAAATGATGTGAGCATAATGGTGGAAACAATGGGACTGGCGTGGATGGATTAAATTCTTCAGCTGGTTGGAACAAGAGGGTGTTTTTGAATATGCCAGCCATTTTGAGAAATGGAGAGATCCACCAGCGAGGGGATAATAACAAAGCATCTGGACTACCACCTAGTCAACGTACACTGACATATTCTGAAGTGACTGGTACCAATGGACTTGAATTAAATGACTGGCTACAGGTCAGTTTTTCAAATAAATTTAAAGATAATGCTGGTAAAGCTTTGCCTGTTACTGTGTCTTACAGTAGTAAGCTTGAGCAAATTTCTAAATTAATGTTAAAATTTAGAACTCTTGAGATAGAAAATGCTTATTTAAAACTCTGCATTAATCAGGAAATTGTACCTAAAGGTTTGCATGTTTACAAATTTCCTAATAATGTGGTAGAAGGAAGTATCTATCACAAAGAATTGTTAGAGATATTTAATAAATGCGGACTGAATGTTTTAAAAGCTATGATTAAAGAAAATGATAGAGTGAAAGATGAAATTAATAAAGATATAGATATCTTGAATGATTTTATTAAAAAAAACCTAATTTTTACTATAGACAATGAAAAAGATAAATATTACCAAATTATAAATACTATTGATGCAAAATGTGATGATTTGGTTAAGAGAAAATTGAGAAAGCTGGAGAGGGATGTAAATGAATACCAGAACAATTTAAGTTACCCTAGACCGAAAAATAAAAGTTTTAATGTCCAACAGAGTGTGGAGACTAATTACGGTAACTATAGTAGAGAAGATAGGGAGACTACCTGTGTGGGGGAAAATGTGGATGATTTGGATGACTTTGAGGAACAGCCATCTCTATGTAGGTCTGAGAGAATTAGAAATAGAAGGAATAATCAAAATTATAAGCAAAATCAAAATTTTCAGTGGATGGTGGGGAGAAAGGGGAGATATTGACTCAAATGATGAGTTTGAATTAGACCCTCCCTACCTCGACAGTTATTAAAGATGTTACTAATGACTTTAAATTCACCATGAATGGGTATACCATTTATAACTAAAGTGCTGTTAAACTTGAAGAAGAACACTTCAGTTTATCTAAGGGCTTGAAGTACATACCTATGAGGAAAGGCGATACATCTAAAACACTTCTTGATGTTAAGATGTTTTTGAGGAAAGTAAATTTAGGCTTACGTTTAACTCATGACCATATCTTTACCCCTACACCATTTACAAGAAAAAGTATAGTCAATCCACCGCTTCACCCTCAGTTAAAGAATTTTGAGAGAACACTTGAGAGGGAAATCAGAGAAAGTTTGGAACATGTGAATTTAACTGAAAAAGAAAGGAAAGTGTTATTTGAACTAAGAAATGATAGGCAAATCAGAGTGATGAAGCTGAATAAGGGTGGGGGTATGGTTTTGATAGATGGTTTATTATATGAGGGAAAAATGAATGATATATTAAAGGATTCAACTAAATATGCTATAGTATCAAAATATTAGATTACTATTAGTTACAACAAAATAGATTTAGCCCTTAATTACCTCTTGTTGGAGGGTCTGGTTGACCAAAAGGTGTTTAATTATTTGATGGTAGATAAGCCAAGAATTCATTCAGTTTTCGGTATTCCAAAAACACACAAGAATGAGATGGAATCCCCTCTTAGATTAATTGTTTCTGCGGAAGGTTCTAAGACTCTACCCTTAGCCAAATATGTAGATGGTAATTTTAAAAAAACTTTGGCTTAAGAGGAAAAATATCTTAAGAGATTCATGGGACCTACTCAGAGAAATAAAGAAAATGATAGTGATGCTATTACTTTTATAACTATTGATGTAGTTGACCTATTTACAAGTATTCCCCATGCAAAAGGGTTACAACTTTTAGAGGAGATATTATTTAAGGACAATGAAATAAAATCAAATGAGAGGTTGGTGTGTTTAAGTTTGATGGAGTTGGTTTTAAAATATAACTATTTGTTTTTTAAAGGCAAATTTTACCATCAGACTAGTGTAGCGATGGGGGCTGCTTGCGCCCCCACATACGTCAACCTCGTCTTGGCTAAATGGGAAGAAAAATATGTATTGAATTCTATTTACAAGAACTCCTGGTACTTATATAAGCAGTTTTTGGATGATATATGCATCTTTTGGGTGGGTCAAGTTAATTTAATTAATGAATTTTTAGAATTTCTTAAGAACTCTGTGCCTTTTTTGGATTTTACTTGAAATTTATGTCAAGACAGACTACAATACTTGGATATTGAGGTTTATAATAAGGACGGAGGTTTTCATTCCAAAATGTTTAGGAAATCCACTTATTCTAAGTCTTTTTAGCACTTCAATAGTGCCCACCCTTTTCACTATAAGAAAAATATTGTTAAAGGACAGTTTATAAGGGCAAGTCGCATGACATCAGAAGACGGTGAATTTGAATTAGAACTGGATTTCCTTGTTAATTTGTTCAGTGACAGAGGTTACCCCTTGGAAATGTTAAGTGAAGTAAGGAAAGAGGTTAGCATAGGAAGAAAAGCAAAATTCAAACCCATCCTAGGAGAGATGATTGGCACAAATAATAATAATAATGGCCAGAGTGTTAGTTGTAACAATCATAATGGTGCTTATTATTTCAATAAGGCTATGATTTTAGAATGTAATGCAAGTTCTAAAGTTGCTAGGAGAATTATTGAAAAGGAATGGAAAGAATTTCCAAGATTCTCTGACCTCAAAGGTTTACCCCCCCCCCCCCCAAGGCCTTAAATTTGTCTATAAAAACTCTATGAATTTGAAGTGTTTGAGAACGGGGAACATAACACAAATAGACAGAAGGTAGGGACATATAAATGTGGATGTTGTGTCCAGTGTAAGTATATTATTAATAGAGATGAACTTTTCTTGGCTAGTAGAAATAAAAAAATATATAGTAATGGATAAGAAAAACACAAAAGGCCAGGCACCAGAAACCTCTGCAGCTGTAAAAAACGAAGAACAGGATACACACAAAGCTGCTGAGAGTAGGCTCCAGAATCCACAATGAACTTGAAAAATACCAGGAAACGAATCTATGCAGAACTGCTTTATTACAACACACTAGCGCTTTCACAAAATGCTTCTTCAGGTGTAAAACTGATACAAAAAAACCACACCTTAAATAGCCAGGTTGAATAATCACATGATGCACTCTAATTAACTTTTAAAAGGGAGACCTTAAAATCAGTTTAAAACATACATATACACTAGATATACACTATTAACAAAACATACACCCTGCATAAAGAACAGATATATAACAATATATAAGCACATTCTAATGAGCATATAAGCATATTTAATAAACAATCTACGATTATTATAAAATAGAAAAATAAAAAATATAAAAGAACAAATAAATAAATAAAAGACAGGAATTACCTATGTAGAGCTCTTTTACCAAGAACAGGCTTCAAAGGCACCTGTTCATTTAAACCATGACCATAATTGGCTCTAAGCATGACTATCCACCTAGCCTCTACTTCCTCAGTTCTAGCTCTAATATCAGCCACTCTAACACTCTCATATGTCCTAGAGACAACCATAAACATAAACTTATGTTGTACACCCATATTTTGCACATGCTTAGCTAAAGCATTAGTATTACTCCCTTTACCTATATGGTAATAATGCTCTCTTATTCTATCCTTTAGAGAACGATCTGTCTTGCCAACATAGAAACATCTACAGGCAACACAGTTAGCTAAATAAATCACGTGCATAGTTTCACAATCAGCCTGAACCCTGATGTCATACACTCTGCCTGTGTCAGGATGTGCAAAGAAAGGCTCTTTATTAATGTACTTGCACTGCGAGCATTTACCACATGATCTAGTACCAGGTACTGTCGGGGCATACTTTACTTTCTTAACATTACATAACCTTCTTCTTATTCTTAAAAGTGAACTGAGGTCTGGGGCCTATAATTTCACTTAATTGCGGATCAGTTAACAGAATATCCCAATGTTGGCTAATAATTTCAGTATACCTCATAACATCTCTTCAGTAAGGAATACAAACCTTAATATTATTTGCTCTATTGGTATTGCCACCAGCTGACCTTTTTGAAAAATACAGTTTGGCCCTACTCTCTCTCAATTTAGAGACTTGAGTAGCATTATACTCTACCATCCCATAATCATAACCTCTCTCTGTAAGCTCATTAATGGTCTTATGTTTCTGCTCTTCAAATTCGCTATTCTTTGCACTCAATCTAGAAGCCCTATAGAATTGATTCTGGACTACATTTCTAAAGACATAGTCTGGATGCATGCTATCCCTAGACAGCAAACTATTAACGTGACATTCCCTTCTATATAGTCTAGTTGACATCACATTAGAACTGTCCTTTTCCACTATCACATCCAGAGAATTTATACTAGCATCTGAATAGTTCAAAGTGAACCTCAAAAAGGGGGTGGTACTGTTAATGTACTCAACAAAACTCATTAGTTCTAAAACAGAGCCTCTCCACAAAATAAAAAGGTCATCTACAAACCTTCTATAAAAAATAATTAAATCTTTAAAAGGCCCTTCTTCTAAAAAATCTGTCTCCCATTTCATCATAACAGCGTTCGCATAACTATTCGAACAGGCACTACCCATCACCATACCATTCTTCTGCCAATAAATCTGATCACTGAATAAAAACACATTATTCAGAAGAACAATAGACATCAAATCAATGTATAAATGAATTTCATTCATACTATATAGATTACTACTCATCAGTTGTTCTTTCAAAAGCAAGCCCTATATCATTGGGTATTACTGTGAATAATGAAACAACATCAAGGGTAACAAACAAATATTCCATATTCAACATGCCACAGTTAGTGCCTTCATACAGATCACGGAGAAAGTGCTCAGTATCTTTAAGAACAAATACTGAATTATCTATTAAGGGCTTCAATTTTTTCTCTAAAAATACTGAAATACATTCCGTAAACCATGCCCTTCCTGCAACAATAGGACGCATAGGGAGTCTAATCAGATTCTTATGCAGCTTAGGTAAACCTTGTATAATAGGGACGGTATAATGAAATACCCTAAGAAACTTGAAGAGATCCTCTGTCAATAACCCTATTTGCAATAAAGCCTCTAATTGTTTATTAACCAAAATGACCATTGATTGCATATGAGCTCTGGTTATTTTCTCATAAAAGTCAACATTATTCAACATTTCATACATTAAACAGTCATATTCCTGTCTATCAAGTAAAACAATCCCCCCACCTTTATCAGCTGGTCTAACTACAAAGTTAACATCATTCTCAAAAGCACACAATGCCTCAAATTCAGCCTTGGATAAATTATGTTTTCTACCACTAAAATTTCTATCTTCATAGACTTTATAGAAATCAGATAAACACATTTGTTCAAAAGCATTAACTAATGGTATAGGTTTAGGAATAAAAGTACTTGGTTTTCTCAGAGATGTTTCTGAAGTATTAGTGTTATGTTTAAACATATACTTTAGTGTAAGGTTCCTAGTAAACATTTTAAAATCAAAAATTATGTCTGTAATAGACATGTTAGCAGTTGGTATAAACGATAAACCTTTACTTAAAATATTGACTTCCAAAGCAGTTAATTCACATTTTGTTAAGTTAGTCACTAATGTCTTACTTGTTGAAACGCCTTTTTGATGGTATACACTTTGTTCACTTCTTCCTCGTGCTTCCTCTTGTATTGCGTTGTACTCCTCCCTCTGTCTCTGTGCTGACTGTTCTGCCGCTGTGCTCCCTTTCGATTCGATGAACTGTCCCTCATGGGAAGTGGAAATTTCAAATGAAAAAATGGCGCTACTCCATGAGGCTGTGCTGGTATAGCACTAGCTCCATTATCAGCAGTGGAGGTATTACACTCCGCTTCCCTATGCACTTCAGCCGAAGTAATAATAGTCTTTTTTCTGGCTCCTAAATTAGATGCACTATCATTCTGTGTGCAATTGGAAAAAGGCGCTCCTACTAAGGTGCGTGTAGTTTCTCTTGACTGCTCCTGTTGTTGTATGTCAACGCTTTCACTATCAGTTCGTAAATCTACGTCATTGCGTGCTTCATATGAGGCATGGGATTCCTTACTGAAGCTGGTAGGCAAATCACGAGGCCAGGTGAAAATATTGCCCAATGAGAAATTGCGTCGATCCCTCTGCAATTTATTCAATTTTATCTGCAAAAGTTTACATTTATATGCACAAATATTACCTAGGGTATCTGTTAATAGTCCAGTCACAGCACTATTGGGATATTTAGTATTAATTTGACCATGTTTCTCTTTAATGGTATCTAAAATTAATACCTCCCCTCTCTTGGCTGCTTGTAAAAGAAGTTTGAGGTAACTTAAACTGGTAGAAATATTCAGTTTCTGCCACTCACTTAGAAGAAGAGAGTCATTTTCTGTTTGCGCAGGCATCTTTAAAATTCTCAATGCTTATATGCTCATTAGAATGTGCTTATATATATATATATATATATATATATATATATATTGTTATATATCTGTTCTTTATGCAGGGTGTATGTTTTGTTAATAGTGTATATGTAGTGTATATGTATGTTTTAAACTGATTTTAAGGTCTCCCTTTTAAAAGTTAATTAGAGTGCATCATGTGATTATTCAACCTGGCTATTTAAGGTGTGTTTTTTTGTATCAGTTTTACACCTGAAGAAGCATTTTGTGAAAGCGCTAGTGTGTTGTAATAAAGCAGTTCTGCATAGATTCGTTTCCTGGTATTTTTCAAGTTCATTGTGGATTCTGGAGCCTACTCTCAGCAGCTTTGTGTGTATCCCATATAGTAACGGATATTTTAATTGTGAGTCATACGGATTAATTTACATTGCCTTGTGTGGATCTTGTGATTCCTTTTACATTGGCAAGACTGACCGGAAGCTCAAGAGAAAATGCTTTGTGTAAACACACTTTGGAGTATCCCCAAGATAAATTTTCTTTCTCTGTATTAGAGGGAGTTACGAAAGAAATTAGAGGGGGGTCTTTGGGAAGAGAAAAATCGAATATAAAGAATTATGGTGGCAAATTACTTTAGATGCATCATCCCCTCCTGGTTTAATGGTAATCTTTCCATTACATCCCTATTAAAAATGAGAGCTGCTAAGCTATAAGGTTTTTTAAGCAATCTTGGAGCAGTTCCATTAGAGTGTACAGATTTTATATACTTCACATTATTTGATAAAGGGTCTTTTGCACATGAGTTTTAAAATGTTTTGAATGAATTAGGGACATTGTCATTTTTCACCACTAGATGGAGTGTTTACATTGTTTATTTATTTTATTTTAAATTACATTTTAAATTATGTTCGTATTTGGATATTCAAAGTTTTTATATTGGATTAACTTTTACTGAAAGCATGAATGTTTCTAGTTTCAAATGGTTTTAATGGAATTTTACTCAGTGGATATGTTTTTAACATGATTATGCAGTTTATTTAAGAATATTTTAATTTATTTAATTCCACTTCTGCATCTGATGAAGTTGTGTACTGAGTGAAGAAAAATGCTTGAGAGTGTTTGTCAGCGTTTTATGGTCTTACTTTACTGTGTTGCCTGCTATTAAACGTATTTTGAACTGTCCGGAATCTCCTCGCCTGGGCATTTTCTTTGGAATATTTATGTATAATATGATCTACCTTTATGTAAAGATGCATTTATGTCAGTTTTTCATAGAGCATGGACATAATTTAAAGCAAGATCACCAAAATACAAACATGTAATCCACCTTGGTGCAGCAGGCTTCCCCAGTTGCCAACTTAAACTGGTATCATCAGGTTACCTTCCATTCCATTCCCCACACATTTAACAAAATAACAAAAGCCTATTGCCTCATTAATAACACTTAAGTAAGAATAAAGTTTCCTTAAAAAAAGGCTCTCCAGTTTGTTTTACCATGCAAACAGTCCATCCCAACAGGAGTTGTTCTTTATTTCTGTCTATAACAGTCTTATAAAAGGATAAAACTGCAACCCACTCCATATCTAATTTAACTAATCTGCCTATAATTTTATATTCTGTGACTATACTCAAAGTGGTTGTATAACATTTATCATGCAGAACACGAACTGGCAATAAATGCAAGGATTTCCATTTTTTACTAGTATGAATTTTGTTTTGTAGTCTACCTCATTGAACACTTTGAGTTCCCTCTACTCTCAGGCTGATTGAGTTGTTTAATCACCGATATGGAATTCTCAAAACTCCTCTCTTTCCTTATCAAATGTTCTCTCAAATTTTCTAATGTCTGGACCCAGATTACATAGGTAATTGTATAACTCCTAAACATATGCAACAATCCAGCTTAGGCATAGCCACATCTCCAGCATGGCTTGCCTTTTTTCTTGCTCTCTCTTGCCAATCTTTTTGAGGAAAAAAATACTCTATGAATGGTTTGGATGTGTTAATCCAAAGGCGGTGCCATTTGTTCAAGTTTGCAGTTGCATTATGAACAGAAGTCCAAATATCATCATCCCCTGACCCCCTATCTTTATGACACTACTTCTTCTATAGGTCTCTTCTTGTCACTACATCTGCCTTTTAATCCTACATGTATCATGTTGCCGCTGTGTTTTATCCATGATCATCAACCACTTTTTTCTCATTTTCTACATGCAGTTGAGGTGTCGTGTCAGCTGTCATCATCTCTCTCTTATTCAGTGCCTCTCATGCCTTCTTCAACACTCATGCTTGCCTGTTGCATGCTTTTTTTTCACACAATCCACCCCCCTCTTTGCTGGATGCCCTAAATTTATTTCTTGTTTTCTTCCTTTCTGTCCCAAATCTGCTTCATCAGAATGTTTCTGCTTTTCTGCACAAGTCCCCAAACTACCATAATCTATTCTCATTGACCTTTTCTACAATTGGAGCTACTTTGCCTTCTGCTCTTATGTCGTCAGTTTTTCATCTGTCTCACAGTGTGGATCCTCCCACTTATGTCAGGCACTTCATCCCCATCACCTCTAGCTACCTCAGTTGCTCTGCTGTCACTGCCCAGGTGTCTGTACCATACAGTAGTACTGGTCACACCACTGGTTTGTATACCTTACTTCTCAGCTTCGTTTGCATTCTTCTCTCATTTACTACACCTGACACTCTGTGCCATTTGGCTGCAGCCCCTCTGATTCTAGCTTTGACCTGCCTTCCCTTCTCCTCAATCATTTTTCCTAGATACTTGAAGTTGTTAACCTGTTCCACTATTTTCCTTCTATCTCAGTTCTCAACTCATTCTGATTTTGAAGATTTGTATCCATCTCCATCATTTGGCCCATTGTGCCATGTTGATTTTCCTCCTTATGAAGTTGTGACCTCTCATTGAAAGATCTTATTTCCTCTCTGTCTCTTAACTCATTCACTCCAATGGAGCTCAGCAAGTTTGCACCGTAATTTCCAATGGGTGGAGCCTAAGCCTTTTGTCAGAATCAAATGATGTCCTCACATTTCAAACAAATGTTGATATCTCTAGAACCACAGTGGTTATGAAAGAATTATAAATGACAAACTCTTCAGCAAAAACTGCTTTTATAGTGGTAGTATTATTTAGGTTATGGGTCTTAAAATGAATTTTATAAGTGACAGTAGACACAGTAGCTATTACATTTGTAATATTTTGTAATCAACTTACAGTATCTCAGCAACAACTCAAGTTACACACATACTGTCAGCAGCATTTTATTCATCTAGTTGAGAGCATTCATATGAGGCTAGGGAGTTCTGTCTGTGTTACTTGTTTGTTGAGAATGAGATATTTAAAAAAATATGAAAATTATATCTATATAAATTAATATTAAAAAAACAAAATTAATATCTATTTGCCTGCACTAGAAAGAGGTCAAATATTAAGGCAATTGGGTTTGCCACTGTATAAGCTTTAAGATGAAATCTTTTAAAATCTTGTACATAGCATGGTGTTGGAATTTTTTATGCAAATATGAGCAAGCAATATTTGACACCTGGAGGCATCAATAGGAGTTAACTGCAGATGCACCTGGAGGTATCACTCGAATGTAATGAGTTAATGCAACATAACTGCACAATTCATTGCTGGGAAGGCTAAATCAGCAGCCCGATTTAACCGGCACATGAAATCTACACTCTCCAGCACCTGTACTTTTTAACAAATCCTCCATTTCTCTCATGTCATATTTCTGCTAGACCTGAATCGTTTTTTTCAATGCTGCCATTTCCCAACCCTTTTCCTTCAATAAGGCAGATATCCCCAGTCTGTCCCACCTCATATTTCACCATCTGGCAAATGCCAACTTATTTTTATGCCAGAAAAGTTCCCATTCATGATGGCATTGTTACTTTCAGAATAATTTTCTTTTGGCATCTTAGTCTGAAAATCCATCCCCCTGATCTTTAACGAATGATGTCATGATTTTTTTCATCTGACAGAGGCTTTTGACTGCATGCATGATACCTTGCATTCTGTATTGCCAAAGTCTGGCTACAATATGTGCCACAGATTTTACATGACCCGATAACTTCTTTGCATTACTTCAAAAGGAAATACTTTCAAAATTCAGACTTGGCTCAGGTAAGTCTGTGTTGTTGTCCCTACCTTGTTCCCCACCTTCCTAGCAGTTACCCAGTTTATCTCCAAACACCTAGGCACAATGTAATTGATATAGAATACAGCATGAATGGTGGTGTTTTCAAACATGGATTTCAAAATTCAAACACCAATTTTCAGGCCATATTTCATTAATTTTCAGTATGCTGATGACTCTATAATTATTGCATGCACCAATACTCATCTCTCAGCTTATAAAATTGCATCAAGATATAGGAAGCTACAGGTATATAGTCTGATTATTAGCTTTGTACTTCTGTATGCATATAAAACATGTCTAACCTGCCATTGTCATTGAAAGAGCCTTATGACATACCACCAATAATGTGGAAGGCATTATCAATTGAGAAGACAATCACACTAACAAGAGATACCTTCATAAATGAGCTATAGATTCAGTCAATGATCTATAACTAAAGGCGGCTATAAAATGAGTTTTGCTTCTGGATGTTAAACTAGCATGAAATAGTGAAAATATCTATCTAATATGTACAGATTTTCCTTTTGATGCTACTGTTAGAACCCCCCCCACCCGCCAAAGTTCAAGCAATGTAAGGCATGTTCATATGCATGATAAGGTATTAACAACAGGATCTCCCCTGAACCTGGGGGGGGAGAGCCGTTCAGTTCCATTTTCACTACCTGTACAAACTGTCTTAATGAATAGATTAATAGTCTTATTCTTCCATTTTATAAAGACTCACTTCTAAGTGTTCGAACCTTGACTCATGGAGATTCATTAGAAGGTGGTATAGGTGGATTCAGGAATGAACAAAGACACAGGAATTAAAACAAGACTGATTAAAGGGAATGTAGTGATAACAAACAATTTAGTGATATGGAGAACTGCATATTAAGCTATAATAGTATAATCTGCTTGAAAATTGGAGGCAGGTAAGAAGGTGGTATTTCTTAAGCACATCTTTGGATCTAAAGACCTATGGATTTGCAAAGGCCCACAGCTTCATTAAAAGGAAATAACTGGACCAGCAGACTAATTCATGAGCTGTTATATTTTTGCAGTGTTAAAAAGGACACATAAGCTATATGTGTTGAAGATGATGGACTCTTCACTTAGAGAATAATTATTCCAAGTTGCTTGTTCCCAGGAAGCATCCAAAGTTAACAATTAAGATAATTTGGTTTCTGAAAATATCAAAGCCTCACAAGCATATCTAGCTTGATTGAAGATGTATTCTTTCTAGGAGTTTTTGATTCAATTTCTGGAAGATTTATTATAGGAACCAGAGAGAGAAGGGTGTTTATAAACGAGCCAAGAATTCACTGCAGGAGTAATAATTCAGAGAGAAGATCATGTAAAGGATTGAGGTACAAAACTGATAAGTTTTGTGCTTTATGCTTTTTGTGCTATATTCTGGCTGTACTCCCAAAATATATGTCTTATCTTTCTTGTCTAATGTTTTTTTTACAATAGTTTGTAACAGTTTATTTAAATATGTCATGTGAACATGAGGGAAAAGGGGTCTGATACCTGCTTTTGGTGTATGTGGGAAATAGCTGGCTCTATAACGGAAGGTAAAGAATCTCCATTTGAAATTAGCTGATGGAGGCAATAGTTCTCCTGCATTATTTTATAAACTCAGGTTCTTGCTGTTTACATTTAGATGGAGATGTTGTTAAGCATGTTTGAGTCATTACCAAATTATTGTGACCCTGTGGTTAATCATCTTGGACTGCATTCTGTGTTGAATCAAATGGATTCATAGCTCTAGATATTGTTCAATCCATTGCATTGCTTGTCTGCCCATTTTTGCCTATTTTACACTGACTTCAGCTTTATCACTTGTGATGTCTTTTCCAATAACTTTTCTGTATATGTGATGTGTGTGAAGTACGGAAGATGAAGACTGTAGGTCTGATCTTCTCTTATAGTGATTGCTCTGTTTGTTGGGCAGTCCATTGTATAAGCAATATTCTTTGCCAACACAATAATTCAAGGGCATCACTTTCTTTCTATTTTTCGTTCTTTCTTTTCTCTTCACTGCTTGACTTTTACAACAATATGATGTCATTAATCATAGTTTGAAAAAGTTGAATATTGCTAGGTACAGTTAAATCTCTGCATATGAAAATCCAATTTACAGCCTTCATAACTATCCTGGCATGAGTGAATTATCATCAGATTTCTTGACTGCTTATCATTTAATTATTGATTATTGACCCAGCCAGGATCAAACTGTTTATTGTTTGTATTTCTTCTTCATCAAGAAAGTACAGTTGTGTAAGTTAAATTTAACACAATGGTAGATATTTTAGTGATCACTGCTGCACTAGCATTAACTATGTGGGTTATATCCTGCCAAGGATAGAACAGCTGGCCAGCTTCTAAGGCTTCAGGGCACTTTCCACACACCCAGACTGTTAGGTGCCTTTAGCTGAGCTGACTATAAGACAAGTTTGGGTGTGAATCCCTTCAGAGCTTTTCTGCCAGCATAGAGAGGGCAGCTGAGCCCTGAAAGGACAATACTAGGAACAACAAAAAAATAAATGTCCACATCATGGTATAAAAACACCAAAAAACAAGGGGATGGAGGAAGGAAGTAGCTACAGCAACAATGACCATTCAAAAAATTAACTCACACAACTGCACTATGTTCATCATGTTGATCAATGCTGCAGTAGCCTTAACTATATAAGTAGATTACTTTCACAAACTACATTTGGGAGGTGGAAGGAGAAGAGTCCATGAACACCTGGAGAATGGCCCTAGCTAAGCCTGATCTAGACCTAGAGAAGGAATCAAGTTTATAGTAATTTGCAAAAGTATGTACAGAGGTCCAAGTCACAGCTTCTAGAATACTTTCTAGAATACAAACCTTTCCAAAAAGTCATAGGCCCTGGTAGAGTGGGCCTTGACCCTGCCTGGAATAGAATTATTATGTTGAGTATAACATAAGTCAATTGGCTTCAACAACCATTTGGAAATAGTCTGTTTTGACACAGGCTGTCCCTTCTCTTCACAAGAAAATGAACTGAATGAAAATGAATCCAAAGATCTGACAGATTTAGTTTTTTTAAGATGGTACATGAGTTGTCTGTGGATATCCAAGGTATGGATCCTTTCTCCCTCATTTTTAGGTTTAGGAAATAAAACAGAGAGATGGACAGTCTGGCTTAAATTAAACTGGATATCACTTTAGGCATAAAAGAAGGATTAGTTCTCAAAGAAGCCATGACTTTATTGAAAAAGAGATAGGGCAACTCTTATGCAAAACCCCTTTCAAGTACATTTTGACATGAGACTGCATTGAAAAAGGAAGATCCATGAGCAGACATGCTGAAATGGCTGATAGATGAATTTTGACAGAGGAATAAGAAAGGCCATGTCATAGTAACTCAAGCAAATATTGTAGAACCAAAGAACATCTAGCTCTGAATGGGTGTTAGTTATGTTGTTGGCACCGACTAGAAAACCTTTTCCTTTTACTAACATATGATTTTCTAGTAACAAGTTTTATTGCCTCCATTAATACTTGCTGCACATTCTCAGTTAACAGGTGCCTAAAAGGAATTAAGACCCAATTATTCAGACAGTCAGTTGAAGTTGATTCATGTCAGGATGCATCAAACACCCCTGTTCTTGTATGAGTAGATCCTGTTTGTGATAAATGTCCCTGGCCATTTCTAAAAGAAGGGAGACCGATGGTTGTCTATGCCAGAAGGGAGTCACCACTATGATTTTGTGGGATTCATTCTGAATCTTCAGAAGTGCACAGGGTATTAGTGGAAAGGGTAAAAAGCATAGAGGAATGTTCCTGTCCAATGAAAAGAAGAGGCATCTGCCTCCTAGGCCTTATTGTGTGGAGTCCTGGAACAAAATCTTGCCAGTTGATTGTTTAGAGAGGAGGCAAAGAGGAGTACTTGAGGAAGTCCCCACAGATGGATGAAATCTTAGAAGATTCCCCCTGATCGAGTTTCCATTCATGAGGGTCTGCCCTGATCCTGTTCAACTTGTCTGCTACACAGTCTTACTCTGACATAATGTCGGATATCAGTAGAGTGAGACTGTGCTGTGAAGTTATACCCAAGCTAACATGGCTAGTCTGCAAAGGGGACATAATCTGGATCCCTCTTGCTTGTTGATGTACTACATGACTGTGGTATTGTCTACAACCACTGGAAGAGACTCAGGGACCAAAGATGGTTCAGAGACTTGAGTGTCTTGATCAGGGCAAACATATCCTTGATATCTATGTGTTTGCATCTGTCCTTGGTGTCCCTTACCCCCTGCACTTTCATATCTTGAAATGCTCCCCAACTGTGGTGACTGACTGTTTGGGAGCAAGGAGGGAAAAAGGGAGACCTAGATTTAAAGATATCTTTTGTCTCCACCAAAAGATTTCTCTTCTGACAAGCCCTGCACTGGGATTTGAAAAGATAAATGGTGTTGATGCTGGGACCAAAGAAATTTCAGACACCACTGTATGTTTCTAATGTGGAGTTTTGCCAGGGGTATCATGAAAATCATGAATGCCATGTGACCTAAAATCCTGAGGTATTCCCTCACAGTGACCAAAGTCTGAGTGGAAAACCAACCTTAGAAAAATATATAGATGATATATTTATTCCTCTGGAAAAAAGCTATTTGAACGGAGGTCTCTAGCTGACATCGCAGGAATAAAATCCTGGGTGAAAGAGTTAAGAAAGATTTTTGAGTGTTCACTTGAAATCCCAGCTTGTGTGAAAGATCTCTCTCCCAAGACAGAGAGATTCCTACCATTTTGAAAAAAAACTCTGCAAAGATAAACTATTCATCTAAATATGGAAAAATGTGGATACCTGGAGCCTGCAATGAGCTATAACAGGAGCTAAACACTTTGTGAACACTCTTGGTACAGCAGGTAGTACAAAGTGTAAGGCAGATAACTCATAATGTGATCCAACTCTAAGAGACATATGAAGTCTGGCTGAATAGGGATCTGAAGCATCTTTTAAGTCTAGTGTTGCCAGAAACTTGAAAGAGAAAGAAGGGGTAAACAGGCTGTTGAGTGACATCATTTTGAATTTGGGCAGTATCACAAACAGGTTTAGAAAAAAAGACCTGCTTGCTCTCCAAGCATTTTCTTTCTTTGGCACTAGAACTTTCCCCACCTGGGAAGGAGGAACTGGTTTTGTCACTCCTTGGGACAGCATGTGATGAAGAACTGGTAGAAACAAAAGAGTCCAATCTAAAGAATGACAAATGATCCACCGTAAAGGAGGAATTTCCTCCCACTGCCATCTTAACAATGATAAATGTTTTTTCATAATCCATTTGTCTGAACCAGTCTGCTGCCATAGAGAAAAATGGAGATTCAGACTTTCTGGAAGAAAATATAGGCCAGGGTGGGAGGGTATCACAAGTTCTCTTGAATAGTCAATCTGACTTGTTGGACTGTCCTTGGTTTTGGGAGGTTCGAGAATTCTGTTTGGAACCCCCTTGCCATTTCTTCTTAAACAGCTGTTTGAGACTGTTTATTAATTTTTTTTGGCTAAAATTGAATGAATAGATAGGAAATCCCCTGAAACAAACTGCAAAATAAAAGCTGAAATAACTTAGAGATTCCCTGTATCAAATTGCCACTTTCATCACATTTTTGATCACCTCTACAGGGAGAATTTAAAATCTGATTTTTAACATCATCTGGAGGGTTATGAGAATGCAGCCATGTAAACCTTCTCAAAACAGTACCAGTGGCCATAGCCCTGGAAGAAGTACCAATAGAGTCATACACACACTGCAAACAATTAGTAGTTACCTATGTAATAGAAGAAACGAAGTTATTTAAACCAAATTTTTACTGACACGAAGAAACTGCAGACAAAACATTTCTTATATGTTCACAATTAGTCAGACAAACCTTAATATATGAGTCTGACAATTCAAAAAATTCTGAAAGTCAGCGTTGCTGAAGAATACGCTTTTCCCCATACCTACCAATAATTTTAACATCCTTATCAGAAATAATAGAATTAGAATTAACTAAGTGCTTAGCAGCAGTGGGAATCAACTAAAGCTGTAGCTCCTGATTCAGATCTGGGAATAGTGAGTATAAATTGAAAAGGCAGGGGAACTCTATGCATCCTATCTGCCTTTTTTAGGGGCAGCTGGCCGACTATCAGAAAATTTGCTGGCAATAACACACACATCCTCTAAGGTAGATAGAACGGGAGGAATCGGTATAGGTTTTAGAAAATCCTTCTGTAACAACTCATAGTATTTTCTGAGGGGATGAGGAGCCTCAGTGTTCTCCCACTGAAAACGTAGGTACATTCTAGCACTAGTCTCAGAGAAAGAGGAAACTCACAGGGAGAATAAGAAACTGAGCTCTCCTCTGAGTCTGAAATGAACACCTGAGGAAAAAACTCTGTATCCATTCCTGTATCTTCCTGTTTAGGAAAAGAGGAATTCCTCTTTCTTTTACCAGAAACTACTTCACAAAAGTGTCAATAACCTGAATTAAATCCTGAGCCAGACCCAGTAAATTACTCTTATCCAAAGAAAATTGAGGAGGAGTAGATAAATGCTTGGATTTCTGATTCTTTTTGACAGGAAAAATGGAGCCAATCTTGATACTAATGGCAACAGCAACTTCCGCAAGATGGGCACAGCATTCAGACACAACACAGAAACCTCCCCTCTTCTAGGACATACAAGAGTGGCTTTCCCTTCCTCTCTGAAGAGACTTCAACAGCCGCAGAGGACGTGGATAACCCCCTATCCATAGTGGCTGTAGGTGCTACAGGTACCCAGGTTGAAAGATGAATGGCCTGAAGTACAACAAATGGCCACAGGAGACTAAGGCAAATTGCTAGCCTGCTGTGGTGGCAAAAGCTGCTTGCATATTTTTTTTTCTTTTTGTGTCTAGAAGAAGAATTGACCATGGGACTGGTATTCTGTTCCATGATCAAGCCAAAAATGTTGCCTCTTTTCTGGGGAAGATAAGCAGCAATTGCTGGCAAAGACTATCAGTCCACAAAAGTTACTTTTTTGACAGAAAAGTACAGTAAAAAGCACTTTAATACATTATGCCAACCCCACAAAAGTAAAATAACCACAATTTCTCCACAGAAAAAAAAATGTTTTCATCTTCTTTACACCACTTTTAAACTGACAGAAGAGCTCTGTTTAAAGGTATGTTATAGTCTTGAGATAGTCCATTAAAACAACACTCCTAGCTTTAAAATAACTTTCCCAAAGAGGAAAATAGTAAACCATCAACAAAATTAAGAAAATGTAAGATTTTTCCCCAAAGGGAACTTATCTGTCTAGCAAAGGAAAGTACAAGCTGACCATCAATCCTCGAAAGCCTCAGAGGAGCAGTAAAGCTCTGAAGGTCATCATGCCCAAACTTTTCTTTTAGTTAGCTCAGCTTGAGTTACCTGACAGCATGGGTGCACAGAAGGCACTCTGAATCTTTGGAAGCTGGCTGGCTGTTATATTCCTGGCAGGGCATAATCCATATAGCTAAGGCAGTGCAACAGTGATCAATATGATGAACATTAAAGTTATTGATTTTACCAGTTTTCAGGATCTTTGCCTTCTTCTTTTCAATGTGTAAACTGATTTAAAGTCTATGTCATTTTTTATACAGTCCTGCCTTTCTGATATATATATATATATATATATATATATATATGTAGTTTAGTTGTAAATCTTCATCATTCATAAGCTGGATGACAAACTGTGTATCACTGAATGCCTAAAATAAGGGTTTTGTTAACAACCTAGTGATATATGTACATTATTCTTTTCAGTATTCTAATATGTATCCATTAGACTGAATCTAATGAAATATTACTAAGGCCAGGATCTACCTTAGCCATAGTGTCTAGTGAGACATAGATTAAAGGTTTATACTTGGAGCCTTTCTTTTAGACAAAGTGGGCTTACCTGTCTGGTACTGAAGAGATGAGAATAATGAAATGCGAAGTTGGTTGGTGACATTAGGACACTTTAAGAGTACTACCTGGTAGTCTAGTGCATCTCCCCATCCTTGTACTGCTCTTGGTGTTATTACGGCACTTTAAACATATTCCTTTGTGTCTAGTGGTTTCCAGCACCTCCCAATTCCCATACTTCTGTTTGTGCCATTAGGGCACTTTAAGAATATTCCCTGGTATCTAGAGGGAATATCTGACATGCCTTCATCAGTCGTGTGATTTTTTACTTGTTATTTCTGTTTTGCGTGCTTTTTTTGAAGACTGCTTGCACAGATTCTACAGCAATAGTTGAAGCTTTATATGATACTTTAGTTGACATTTGTGGGATAAAGGCAGTCATTGTGTAAGCTAAACTCAAATGGCTGATGACATCTTTACCAATGATACTAAGTGAACAAAGTTTCCATTTATGGTTTTTCATTTGCCATTCTGACTTCTATGGGACATTCAGTGTTTGCTAGATTCATTTGTTTTGGCTGAGTATGGTCTAGCTTCCCAGCCTGGAATGCTTTGTTTCACACAGATTTTCTGCTGTTGCAGTTACACTATCATGGACTACATAAATACCAACATTTCGATGCTCTACCATGAGCTTCAACACCACAGTAATTTAGGAAAAGAAAAAAAAAATGGCAATCACGTTCTTTGCAATGACATGCCTATAATTGTGGCAATGTGACATAAGTTAAACTGCTTTCTGTGCCTTGCAAACACCTTCATATCACAGTTTACAAGCAGAAACTAAAACTGGTAACACCTAGAGTGCTAATGACATTATGTCAAAAGGGTGGAAATTACAAAACACAGAACTCATGGCATATATATAGACTTAGGTTCATAGGTCGGTACTAGGCTATCAGCCCTAGGGCCTATACAAACCTAGCCATAACAATTCCCTGGCTATTTCTTCCCACACTATTTACTTCCCTGGACCTCTGTCTAGCAGGGCGACTGACATGATCCCCAGGGTGAATTTCTTTTCTCCCATCCAATTGCCAAGGTTCCTTTTGAAGAGGACCAAAGAGGCACTCTGCTTGACATGTATGGGCAATCTATTCCAGAGTCTGGGGAGTCTCTGGGTCAGGAACCTATCCCTCCAGCATGTTTTGTTTATTGTGATGACAAGGTTTAGATCCCTGGAGCGTGTGGCTCTGAGGGATTGGGATTTCTTTAAGTGTAGCATGTCCAACAGCTCTGGGTTTGACATGGCCTTGTATGTTAAGCAAAGATCGCCTCTGAGTAGACGATATGCGACAGAGTATAGCTGTAGGGTGTCTGCTTTAGGCCTGTGATTCTTTTAGTGAGGTATTTCTGTGGCCTTTCCAGTTGTTGCAGATGTCTTGAGAGGTACATACCAAACGGGGCATTGTATTCTATAACGGGTCTAATGAGGGATGAGTACAGTGGGACAATGACCTCCTTTTTTCTGGAAGAAAAGCCCTTAGTAATGAGGTGTGCCACATAGAAGGATTTCCTGACTGTTGTGGCGATGTGGTTATCGAAGGTGAGACCACTGTCCACCTGTGTCCCTAAGTCTCTTATCAAACTTTCGGTGTTTAGTGTACTGTCACCTATATGGTAATTCATGGATACATGTTTTTTCCCAAAGGGGATAACTATACATTTCTTGGCATTGAGCTTGAGCCCATGGCTCTGGCACCAAGCATCTGTTTCTGTAAGGCCCTTTTGTAGAGTATCCACATCATTTGGGGATTCAGTAATGGTTCCCAGTTTGCAGTCATCTGCAAACTTTGTTATCCAAAGTCCCTTAGTGTTGGCCTGTACTTCAGAGAAGTAGATGCCAAACAAGAGCGGTCCCAGGACTGAACCCTGAGATACTCCACTTGTCACTTGTCTGGAGCTGGATTTGGAGTCGGCTACTTTTACAGTGTGGGTTCTATCAGTAAGCCAGTTAGCAACCCATTGGGTGATGTAGGGATTAATGCCCAGCTTAGTAAGTTTATCTATGATTCCAGAGTGGGGGATGGTGTCAAATTTTGGGACTATCATGAGTCTGTGATAATAAAATATATTTTATAGAAAGTGAGACATGATAGATGCAACTGTACATATATGTAGTCTATATATGTGTTTCAAATATGGTTTTGTCTATATAAGCACTTAGAAAGAGGATTTATATGAATGAAGATTTAATAAGAATATATTAGGGTGTGCTTATTACTCTAAGACTGGAAAATGGTGTAGTCATGATTTGATTGATACTAGTTAAGGTTCCGTATATAAATGGAGTGGTTTTAAATGTATTTTATTGAATGGTCTGAAGAAGTGGGAGTCATTCCCATGAAAGCGCTTACCAAATAAAGTATCTTGATTCTTCAAACTGAGCTGAACATATGCTGTTTTTCTTTTACATTGTTTATGATCCCTGAAGTTCTGCGTGTTGTTGTATGCTGCTATTTTCTTTGGGGTCATTTAACTCGAGCTGCATTCCTGTTTTTTGTGTGAGGGTGGAAATTACCTTTAGATAGCATTTAATTTATTTCTTACCTTATTCTACATGGGGTGTGTGTGTGTGTGTGTATATCTTAATGGACTATGACCACAAAGCATTTTGTGTGTGTGTGTGTGTGTGTGTGTGTGTGTGTGTGTGTGTGTGTGTGTGTGTGTGTGTGTGTGTGTAACTTAGTGGAGTATGACCACAAAGCATTTTGTGTGTGTGTGTGTGTGTGTGTGTGTGTGTGTGTGTGTGTGTATCTTAATGGACTATGACCACAAAGCATTTTGTTTGTGTGTGTGTGTGTGTGTGTGTGTGTGTGTGTGTGTGTGTAACTTAATGGAGTATGACCACAAAGCATTTTGTGTGTGTGTGTATCTTAATGGACTATGACTACAAAGTATTGTGTGTATCCTTCCTTAGCTGTCCCATAATGATCTATGCAATCAAAATGCAATATGTTTACCAGTTACCTATTTGCCACAATAATTAGTGACATTTTACATGGTGTTGATATTTTCAGTTATGTTCATTGTTTTATAAAAGTGTAATTACATACACATTACTCAGTTTTGTTTAGTTTTTCAGCTTCTATATTCATGGAGCAGAAGTGGTGTGTTGCTGAATATGTTAAGTCTGATCTTTTCCTGGATGTTAAAAATACATGGTTAAATGTCATTCATCTACTGACCTGTGGTTATCAGATGTTTTGCTAAAAGAGTGCTTTTTCAAACGGGGTAACATGATCAGGCATTTCAACTTAACCCTGTGTAGCAGTGACTCTGCAGTTGACTACATAAATTCCAGGTGTACAGGGGGTTTAGGAGGTGATGGGAGTTTACCTACAAACACAAAGTGGATAAAAATGCTTTTAACCACCTCACTTCACTTCAGTCAAAATACACTTGATATGAAGTCCTTAGAGATTGTATCCAAGCACATCTTTCCCAGAAATCTAATATCCTCAACCATGCATTGGAGCCAAGAGAGGTTATGAAATTCTTATCTAATCCTTCAAGAACTGACACTCAGCAGCCATAATCAGATGTATGGAAAGCAGGCAGCAGGTCCAAAATCTCAGGTAAAAGATGTTTTATACAACTTTTAGACAGACTTCCTGTCTTTTGAAGACCGCACTTGTATTACCCTTTTTATAAAAGAATAGGATTATGAACACAGTGGTACAGATGTTAGTTTCTTTAACCATTATCCAGTTGTTATAATGAGCCCTTTTGCCTGATGTTATATTTTATATGCTGTATACTGAATTGCTACATTTAGAATAGATCGGTGAAAGTACATATTCAAAGAGACTTGTCAACAACTTGCTGTCCTTATGGTGGCCGCAACAGTAAACATCCTTTCTGTTGTGAGAAAAAAACACAAAAGAGTACTGTACTGCTTGACACTTTAATAGTTGACTTACATGTGAAAGTCTTGCCATAAAACTCATTGATGACCAGAATTTCAGTGCCATACTTCTGAAATGTAAGGTAGCTTAGCCACAGGAAGACCGTAGGCATATCTTCAGTAGTCCTTCAATTAAAAAAGAAAAGTTTTGTTACTGAAATAACTTCAAGTGTAGTCAGTTTGTAAGAATAAATAATGTACCCAGAGTCAGTAGAACAACTCTCATTTTAGTATTAAATTAATTCAATATTTAAAACAACAGTGAATGAAAAACTTCATAAATAAATGCCAGAAAAAAATCATATACAGTTTGATTTTAAGAGGAAAAACCTTACCATAATAAACAAATGGGAGGATAAATGTGGCAGCATTTGTAGCATTTATATGGGGGTGTATCAGTCAATCATTTAATTGCTGTAAATGTGTATTTTATTATGATTTCATGTGTGACTGGATAATATGTGGATGCATTTTAAGAATATGTTGAGATGATAAATAAACTAGTGGCATATAAACTCTTTTGAAGAGAAATGGCAGGGCAACAGTGTACCCTGTCTGCTCTGATGGAATTTGAAGTCCAAATGAGCTGCGAGAGTTGTGTCCAAAATATAAACAGTGTACTGGAGTATCAGGCATCCATTCTGTAAAAATTAACTTGGTGTCTGAGCAGGTGCTGGTTGACACAACTCTCACTTCACAAGAAGTCTAGAACTTGATAGAGATCATAGGATGTCAAGCAGTTCTTAAAGGAATAGAGTCCAACACATTGCTTCTGCTGAAAATAAGTTTTAATTCTCTATGAACAGACTACATTATGAGAAGAAAGATAATATTCCAGGGTAAAGTGCCTCCAAAAAGCAAACCACGAAAATAAAAAGAATAACTCCAGAGGTAACACCACGACTATCGGAGCCAACCAGTGAGCAGAATTCAACTGCTGTTGAGCACTTGTATCCTGATGGGAGCCTAGCCTTTTTAGAATACATTATGAACTGATGTTGCTCATGGAAGAGGTGTGTCTTTGTGACTGAAGCAACTGAACAGTACTAGGTGTGAACTTATTTGTTTTGAAAGATCTATTGTTTTATTTCTTTTCGTACATATGTACATATAAACTCTTATTGAATATTAATATAATATTATATATTAATATAATACAATACAATATATTGAGTATTAATATAAGGAGGAGTACAGAATGACCTTAAGCGTATATCCTTTACTGCTGTGTATATAACATTATATATCCTACTACTGTGTTCCCAATACTTAACTAAACCCATATCAAGCATTTTATATAGATTTGCTGCTGCGTCACTGATATTTTTTTCTGAGTACTTACCTGAAGATTCTCAGTCTCTGGGGTGTCATCCCACTCCATTCATCCTCCGGGCTCACTTTGCTCCCCTACCGTGCTCCCAAATCCACCTGCCCTCACTACCTCTAAATTTAAACCTATCCACACCACACCCTTTCCTCTGTTAGCCCAACCTCCTCATCCATACACTCCATCTCTCAACATATTTCTATTAATATCACGCTAGCATCCCACCTACATACTACTCCCCTTGCTTCATTTCTACAAACTACTTCTCTTCCAATTATCCACGTATGTCATTTTTCTGATTACCTCTCTAGTAATCCTTAATCCAAAATGATTCCCCTTACTCTCATAACACTAAAGCTCTTCTTCCTCTCTTCACTTTCATCATATCTAGTCCCTATGTGACCTATGCTAAGCTCTCCTACAGACACTACCTCTTACACCAATAACATAAATCACTACTCCCTACCCATCACTGCTCACCTCTTTTACACAGACAATTTATTGGTCATTAAACCTAAACTATTACAGACACAGCTATACCTGTTTAACATTAAAATTACTGACAATTTAACGAAAATTAAATTTTACCTTTACTATACAATCTTGAAATTCCTCCAGCTCTGTAGTGATATCGACCCTAACCCTGGTCCCAACAGCACTCAATTCCCGTCATCAACCCATATTCTAGGTTCATGTAATATGCTTAAATCTATCTCAGTAAACACATATAATATGTGCAACAAAATCTCTAACTTGCATGCTTGGATAACTGCATAATCTCCTGACATACTAGTAATTACTAAAACCTGATTTAAACCGCACATAAAAGTTACCTAAGTTCTTCCTCCTGGCTTTAGAATGTTCAAAGCTGATCGACTTAAAAGAAAAGGAGGTGGTGTTGCAATAATATATCCTCATTCTATCTCCTTAACCCCTCACAACCAGTCCATACCTTCCTTCAACAAAGTCAAACTATTGATCACCTACCTTAAATTAAACAATAATAACAGTCTCTTCATTATAGCTTTATACATACCCACCTGGCAATAACTTATCAACTCTGGAAAGTATTCTATCATAAGTGTCAAAAAATATCTCTCTGGAAACCATAATATTAGGTGATATCAACAATGACTGTCAGAAATTAACTTAAAATTCCCCACAGGTGGCATAAACATATTTGGATTTTTCTCAGTTAATTACTCAATCAACCTTTACCAGTTCCATAAACCAAAATGGCTCAATTATTGGCTGGATTTTGTTCTCCCATCCTAGCAATTTCTCTATATCCAAAACACTTCCAGCCTCTGTCAGTGATCACCACCCCATCTGCACAACTAGACTTATCTGTCATTCATGCAGACAAAATACCTACAAGACAGTACTAAACCTATCCAACGTTGACCAGCAGACCTTTACAAATCCATTAATTGGTCCTTCTTTAAATACTTACTGCTAGATGATGCAGTTGAACAATTTAATTCTGCTTTCCTAAACACCTTAGATTGTTTAGCTACCACCAGAAGGAAAAGAGTCAAAACCAACTATACTCCTTGGCTTTCTGTCTATACCAGATCACTCATGCAAAAAACAGACCAGGTTTTTTGGTTATAGATTTTAATTGTTGCTTAGATCTCTGTTGAAACTGTTGCCTCACTGTTCTGAGAGACTGATCTGCAAATATACAGAGCTGAGTATATTTTTTAGGTTTTAGAGTTTGTACTGTTAGTTGTTGCTTAGATCGCTGTTGAAGCTGTTGTCTCACTGTTCTGAGAGACTGATCTGCAAATATACAGAGCTGAGTATATTTTTTAGGTTTTAGAGTTTGTACCGTTAGTTGTTGCTTAGATCTCTGTTGAAACTGCTGTCTCACTGTTCTGAGAGACTGATCTGCAAATATACAGAGCTGAGTATATTTTTTAGGTTTTAGAGTTTCTACTGTTAGTTGTTGCTTAGATCTCTGTTGAAACTGTTGCCTCACTGTTCTGAGAGACTGACCTGCAAATATACAGAGCTGAGTATATTTTTTAGGTTTTAGAGTTTCTACTGTTAGTTGTTGCTTAGATCTCTGTTGAAGCTGTTGTCTCACTGTTCTGAGAGACTGATCTGCAAATATACAGAGCTGAGTATATTTTTAGGTTTTAGAGTTTCTACTGTTAGTTGTTGCTTAGATCTTTGTTGAAAGTCTTGTCTCACTGTTCTGAGAGACTGATCTGCAAATATACAGAGCTGAGTATATTTGTTAGGTTTTAGCGTGTGTACTGTTAGTTGTTGCTTAGATCTCTGTTTAAACTGTCGTCTCACTGTTCTGAGAGACTGATCTGCAAATATACAGAGCTGAGTATATTTTTTTAGGTTTTAGAGTTTCTACTGTTAGTTATTGCTTAGATCTCTGTTGAAACTGTTGTCTCACTGTTCTGAAAGACTGATCTGCAAATATACAGAGCTGAGTACATTTTTTAGGTTTTGGAGTTTCTACTGTCAGTTGTTGCTTAAATCTCTGTTGAAACTGTTGTCTCACTGTTCTGAGAGACTGATCTGCAAATATACAGAGCTGAGTATATTTTTTAGGTTGTAGAGTTTGTACTGTTAGTTGTTGCTTAGATCTCTGTTGAAACTGTTGCCTCACTGTTCTGAGAGACTGATCTGCAAATATACAGAGCTGAGTATATTTTTTAGGTTTTAGAGTTTCTACTGTTAGTTGTTGCTTAGATCGCTGTTGAAGCTGTTGTCTCACTGTTCTGAGAGACTGATCTGCAAATATACAGAGCTGAGTATATTTTTTAGGTTTTAGAGTTTGTACCGTTAGTTGTTGCTTAGATCTCTGTTGAAGCTGTTGTCTCACTGTTCTGAGAGACTGACCTGCAAATATACAGAGCTGAGTATATTTTTTAGGTTTTAGAGTTTCTACTGTTAGTTGTTGCTTAGATCTCTATTTAAACTGTCGTCTCACTGTTCTGAGAGACTGATCTGCAAATATACAGAGCTGAGTATATTTTTTTAGGTTTTAGAGTTTCTACTGTTAGTTGTTGCTTAGATCTCGGTTGAAACTGTTGTCTCACTGTTCTGAGAGACTGATCTGCAAATATACAGAGCTGAGTATATTTGTTAGGTTTTAGCGTGTGTACTGTTAGTTGTTGCTTAGATCTCTGTTTAAACTGTCGTCTCACTGTTCTGAGAGACTGATCTGCAAATATACAGAGCTGAGTATATTTTTTAGGTTTTAG
This sequence comes from Protopterus annectens, assembly GCF_019279795.1. NCBI lineage: Eukaryota > Metazoa > Chordata > Ceratodontiformes > Protopteridae > Protopterus > Protopterus annectens. The sequence goes on from NC_056737.1 coordinate 1,662,414,793, forward strand.
AGTTTCTACTGTTAGTTATTGCTTAGATCTCTGTTGAAACTGTTGTCTCACTGTTCTGAGAGACTGATCTGCAAATATACAGAGCTGAGTATATTTTTTAGGTTTTGGAGTTTCTACTGTCAGTTGTTGCTTAAATCTCTGTTGAAACTGTTGTCTCACTTTTCTGAGAGACTGATCTGCAAATATACAGAGCTGAGTATATTTGTTAGATTTTAGCATGTGTACTGTTAGTTGTTGCTTAGATCTCTGTTGAAACTGTTGCCTCACTGTTCTGAGAGACTGATCTGCAAATATACAGAGCTGAGTATATTTTTTAGGTTTTAGAGTTTCTACTGTTAGTTGTTGCTTAGATCGCTGTTGAAGCTGTTGTCTCACTGTTCTGAGAGACTAATCTGCAAATATACAGAGCTGAGTATATTTTTTAGCTTTTAGAGTTTGTACCGTTAGTTGTTGCTTAAATCTCTGTTGAAACTGTTGTCTCACTGTTCTGAGAGACTGATCTGCAAATATACAGAGCTGAGTATATTTTTTAGGTTTTAGAGTTTCTACTGTTAGTTGTTGCTTAGATCTCTGTTTGGGGTGTGGATAAGTTGATCCAGGGCACTGGAATTTATGAATTCCAGAAAGTGCTGAGTGAAGGAGTTGGTACATGAGTAGTTTCCCATTTAATGGTGGGGTAGTTGAAATTGCCCAATATTAGGGTGTTTGGTTGAACCCTAATATTTTCCAATATATCAAGAAAAGAGGAGTGGGAATCCTGGGGCATAGTGTGGGATCTGTAGCAAGCTACAATTTGGATTGCAGTTTTGCCCCGAGTTACTTGCACTTGGATAACCTTAGATGCATTATGCTGAGCAACTAGCCTAGAGGTGTGGATATCCTTAATGAATATGGACACACCTCCACCTTTGGTGTTCTGGTCCAGGTTAGATGGCCAAAAAGTGTGGTATGAGTTATAGCCTAGTAATGCAGGGGTGCTCTCTGGAGCCTTGAACCAGGTCTCAGTCACTGCACAGATATCAATGTTTTCCATTTTAAGGAGTGCCTCGAGTGAGTGCATTTTGACATTTAGACTTCTAGCATTGAGTAGCATTACTCTCAGTTTTTGCTTGTCTTTTCCCGTTACGGTCGTAAATTTTTCATTTGAACCTTGCCTAAAAAAGGCACTATAGAGGCGGTAAGAGCTTTTGCCAGTATCCAGAATCCCAGGGGTGACAAGTGCAGGCCATCTCTGGCAAAGCATCGTGGTCTATCAACCATGTCATCCCAGGCAGACAGATACTGGATCCCCTTTTTGTCCTTGTACTGCGGTATCATTCTGGGTGATGGCAGGATGCTACTCAGGACTAGGGTCATACCTGCCTGGGCTACAAGATCGGAGAGCTCTTCCATGTCTCTTTTCATGTACTCCAGGGAGGTACGCCTCAGGTCATTTGCATCAACAAGGACAATCACAGAGTCATATTTGTACTTGTTGTGGAGTGACCTGAGTGTGTGGGTTATGTGGTCGATCCTGGCACCTGACAGGCAGCTGACAGTAACCTTCTCCTTGTTTAACCTGGTGAGTGGGACATCAGTGTGCCTGACTATAGAGTCACCTATGACTAGTGTATTTGGTACATTGTTTTGTCTTATGGGCTGTGGTTGAGTGGCACACTGAGTCTGTGGGCTATGTGTCATTTGGGTTGTGTTGGTGGAGGAGGTTGCTTGCATTTCTGCTGTGCAGGTCTCTGTTGCTTGAGCAGATTATTTCTGAGAGCCTCCGCAAATGTTTTTATGTTTCTATGTGTGGATTTTGGTGGTGTAGGGTTAGTGGGACTATGTGATGAGTGTGGTGTGGTGCAAGTGTTTACCTTCTCCTCTTGACTCTCAAGTTCAGTCTTGGTTGGAGAGAGCTTTACCTCCAATTTGGCTAGATAAGTGCATCTCTCACAGGTTGTAGTGTTGGGTGGTAGGAGGAGAGGGTTGTCTGTGTACATGAGGCAATTGCTAGATTGCCCCAAGATGCCCAGATTAATCAGATAGACAGGAGAGAACACTGGGAGCTAACCTTTGGACATGCCTGAATAAAAAACTATTTTCCTCTAGACAAGTGAGGAAAGTGAGTACAAAAGCTGTTTTTCTCTAGGCAAGTGAGGAAAGTAAGTACAAAAACTGTTTTCCTCTAGGTAATGAGGAAGGTTTAGTGCTGTAGTAATTTGTAGTTTATTTAGTGCTTACAACAAGTTCTGAACAAGTGCTGAGCATGAATAAGCAAATTCAAGTGCTAAAACTAAGAATCTGGACCTGGATCTTATTGTAGATAGGCTACCTAATGCTTACCACTCCCATTGATAAGCTAGAAGGCTTCCCTCCAACACAGAAAGGCTTGGGGACACAGAAGCTTACAAACAGTCCTGGATACAGCAAATCTGTATCTGGACTAAACTAGTTACAGGGAAGGTGGGAAACAAGCGCAAACACAGGCTTTTAAATGAGAAAGTTGAAAGAGATGGACAAACTGCCCAAATGGCCAATAAACTACAATTTATGTGCCAGAAACCACTCTTGTGGTAGATAGGCTACATTGTGCTTACCACTCCCATTCATAAGCTAGAAGGCTTCCCTCCAAAATAAAAAGGCTTGGGGGCACAGAAGCTTACAACAGTCCTGGATACAGCAAATCTGTATCTGGATTAGACTACTTACATGAAAGGCAGAAAACAAGCTTGGAATATATATATATATATATATATATATATATATATATTTTTTTTTTTTTTACTTAAGTGGGTTGACTTTCTCAAAACGTTATTTCTGTATTAGAAAGAATGAGCTAATGACAGTAGCTAAAACACTTTAAATGCAGTACAAGCTAGCACACTTGAGTGTGTAGCAATATTAAGGCAAACACAGTTTAAATAAATGCAGATAAGTTAAAAATGACAAAAACAAGTTTATGAAAAATCAAATAAGAGCACTTGAACACTTAAAAGCACACAGAACAGCAAATTAAGGTATTAAAGTAGAAGACAGTTATGTAAGAGCAGCTCAAGAAAGTATAAGTACATGTTTTTTGTGTGTTTACCAGACTATAACTTGTAATGAAGTGAGTAATTTTATTGCACATGTAAAGCACACTTTGGATGATTTATTGCAATCTAATGTTATAACTGAAGAAATTTCTAGGTTTGTGACAGTTGAACAACCTATCATACCTATGGTGAAAGGTTTAACTAAGATCCATAAAGATCCCCTCAAACCCCCATATAGACCAATAGCATCTGGCAGAGGCTGGGTTAATGAGTTCCTCTCCATATGGGTGGAGAAGAAACTTAAATAATGTTAACTTAAGTGCCAGCAATAATTAATGATACCTCTTGGTTTTTAAGATCCTTAAGTAATTTTTATGAATCTGTAAGCACCCATGAAAGTTACTTATCTGTGACTTTAGATATGAATAATTTATTCACCGTGATTCTGAATTTTTATGGAATCACAGCAGTTAAAGATTTCATTTTATCTCAAGCAGTATTTGATGAAAAGAAAGTTATACAGATATGTGCTTTCCTTGAATTGATATTGGGTAATAATTTATTCAATTGTTATGATCAGTACTACTGTCAGAGAGATGGTGCAGCCATGGGCCCCCCCCTGTGCCAACACATGTGCTAACTTGCTGTTGGCACAATGGGATGCTACCCATGTTTTATCTAGTACCTGCCCATGGAAAGCAAATCTTAAAGTGTACTACTGATTTGTGGATGATATATTTATTTTGTGGAGTGGTACAACTGAAGAATTATTGTCATTTGTTAGCTATTTGAAAAACACAACAGATTTTTTTACGTATTGCTGTCAGTTATTCTGCTGAATCAATAGATTTTTTTAGATGTGAAACTCTGTAAAGATGTGACTGGTAAATTTCAAACCAGAGTGTATAGGAAAAGTTGCTGGAGAAATAATATGTTAACATATGACAGCATGCATCCAAGGCTTATTTTTGATAATGTATTGCGTGGACAGAGTCTAAGAATTTCAAGACTTTGCACTGAAGACAATATATATAAAAGTGAGTTAAATAATATGCAACATATGTTTGTTTGTCATGGTTATCCAGCACAAAGAATTAATAGGACAATATCTAAGGCAAAAGGCTGGAGAAGGAATAAGGGTAAGCCCAGGTTTAAATGTAGTGCAGGTAATTCCAACAATGGAACTACTGCCACTGAACAGAAATCAAATAAAACACCTATGAACCTATGTAAGAATAAATTTACACTATAACAGTGATATTGATGCTATTTCCCAGGTGATAAAAAAAGAATTGGAAGATTTTACATACTGACAATAAACTAAAAGCAGTAGTAGGTCCCCACCCCAGATTTGCTTATACTAACAGTCAGAATTTGAAACAGATTTTATGTAAGAACATATTTCCCAACAAGTCTAATGCATTCAGGTTGAAGTTGGGACTTTTTAAATGCAAAAAAAAAAAAATGCAAGGCCATATCTCTCAACCTCTTAGAGTAAGAAATCTGGACAAAGCCATGAAAAAAGTGGTACAAATAGGGACAATTTTTAAATATTGCTCTTACAAACTTAGAAAGTTGCTAGATTAACAGGTTTTGCATTAGCATGAATTTTCTGAAGGGTATGAAGTCTAAAACTCAAATGTCTGTCATTATTTTCTAACTTCAATCTTTAATGATTTGCCACTAATTTACCAGAAAGCCACAATTTTATGAAAAACGGACCAAAATATAAGGCAAAAATTTGGACATTCTGCAAACATCTGTACAGTTGAGAGGAGGCATGTCACTATATTAAAGAAAATAACATTTTTGTACATCCTGTATCAGGCAGGAGGTATTCACCCAGATTACATGCAGATTGTAGAACTAAAAATGTGGTGTATTTAGCTCATTGCACATTATGCCAAGTTTTCTGTGTTGGAAAAACTAACAGAATGGATTCACTACATAATCTCGAAATACTGAAACATCGAATTTCAGTATCTCAAAACTATGAAACCGAATCCACAAAACACCAAAACTACAAACCCCCAAGCCCAAAACCGTGAAATTCAAAACATCAAACAAACTGCATACATACACCACAACACCCACATCACAACATAAATAAACAAAAACTACACAATACACAACTCATACACACATAAGAAGGGGGGCAAGCCCCCCTGCACCCCTCATGTGGGGGGGGCTGTGCCCCACCACCTACTTAAATATACTAACTCCGAGATCGCACAAACAGGAAACAAAAGCAAACTTACACACGTACATTCTCCAGTCCCTCACACACACATCAAACATATCAGCACACTCAAACACACACTAACCCCCACTCAAATCCCTTACAAAACACTCACCTGACAAAACACCTAGATCCACACACGGCACCGTGCACAATAAACACCCAATCTTGGACATCATGTAGCGTAAGGCCATAACTGCAAATCTGAGATTTTCAGATTCGCGATTATGAACTTTCACTATTTTAAACATTCGGGTTTATAGTCTCGGGATACTGACATTCGACATTTCAGTGTTTCAAGATTATAAACGGCTCCCATCAGCACATAGAAATAAATAAAAAGCACAAGTTTCAGTCTATGGTGTTATATATCCAAGAGAGTATGAGAGGAGGGGACATTGTACATAGTACTGAATTAGCTGAATTAAGATGAATAGCTGAGCTGCAAGCCAACCATGCACCTGGGTTAAATGGTTGTATACCTTTAAAAACCTTAGTGAAGGGGCGTAGGTTTTGCTATTGATTCTGACTGGTTGTTTAAATATGGCTGATTTTAACTTTTTTTTGATCTGATGAAGAGCTAATGCTCGAAAGTGCTTATCTGTGTTTTAAATAAAAGTATACAACTGGTCGTGGACGGCTCCAGTGGGTTTTCTTCACATCAAGTTTAAATTTGTCATCTGTTGCATCCTTACAACTACATATAAAGACAACAGCATATAAAGCATATGAAAAAGAAAATTGCTTACAAAATCAACATCTAAAACTGTTTTTCCTTTAATAGAGCAAAATGAAGTATTGCTTCCAATGCAACTAGCAATAGAATAATGTTAGCATAGTTTGCTTACATCAGTACTTTGTTTACTGAAATAATCATGAGGGGACAGAAAAGTCTGTCTCTACAATCTCTTCTTGTGAAGATAATATTCCTTCTAACACAAAACAATTGATAAAAACTACAAGGAAATTGTTGGTTTAAAGGAGGAGCTAGCAGACATTGGACTTTCATCCAATGTGTTACAGGGGTTTTAGAGCTATCTTACCAATCGGACTTGTTGAATAACCTATTCAGACAACTCATGTGTAACAGGCACTGTTAATAGCGCACTTCATCTAGGCCTGGTTCTAGGGGCCCTTCTTTTCTCACTATTCACAGATGCTTTTACCTGTGATTTGCCATAGACAAATTGTGTCGTACATGCTGGTAATGCTGTCATAACTAATGTTAGGAAAAATCTAAACATGCTTAACACTGACTACCTAGAAGAGTTTAAAACTATCTAGAATTTGGTTCATATCAACAAATTAAGTATTAATACTCAAAAAAGACTGTTGTCTTACTGTTTGGTACATCCACAACACCATCATCATTACTGTCACAAATCCACTGTGAAAACACTTCACTTGTATGAAGCATCAAAGATATGTTAATATCACTTTTGATCAGAATCTCATTTAATTTCCACACTGAGTCCCCAAGTTATCGAAATTCTTGCAAAATTTCTAACCTACTGTCACCACAAGCTAGGTGATATATTTCTATTGTTCTCACTAGGATAGAATATAGTTTGCCTTACTGATTTTTGCTCATCTCAGAATGCTAATTAGAAATAAATTCGAAAGGCTGATTAATTTAATTAACTACATAGGGCATCACTGCATTACTATAAATAAAAACATCTGGTTCCCTAGCTTTTGCTACAGGTACAATTTTTCCAGAATTCTCCTTCCCTGTCTCTTTCTCTCTCTCTTTCTCTCTCACTTTCTCTCCCTCACAAAATCCTCATTGAGATGTACTGTCCTCCTGTCTGCAGTAAACTATCACAGAATAGTCATTCACTGAGGAATTCCAATGGCTTTCAACTGTAAGGCACTCTTTCATAAAATCATGAATTCTCCAAGATTGCTTTGGTCACCTGGAATAACATTCCTGAAATTATCAAGAATTCTGAAAAATGTCAAGACTTCAAGAAATCTCTCAAATATCATATTTTTAAAGAAAAGAAATGTAACTGCTTTAGAGACACTACTTGAGTTTTGCTAAATTATCTACTTTCTGTCTGCTGCAGGTCATAGTTTCATAGGTAAGTACTAGACTAGCTGCTCTTGCTGGTCATTTTAAATTGAGCCAGTTTCCCTTTTTGTGCTCCAAATAACCTATTCCATTTGGTTATAGTTTGGCTTTACCCATCACATGGTCAGTAATTATATATATTACCCCTAATAAGAATAACTGAGATCATACCATAGATAATTTGAGGGGACCTATGCATGGGATAAAGCAATTAGGTGCTTGAGTTGTAAACCATATCTTACTCATTTTCCATTAATGTGTTATAAGACATAGTGTGAGGACCTAATTTATTGTAATTTTGCAAGATTATTTGTCTATTTCTCTGCTACATGTCTCTATGCATTACTGCAAGAATCTCAGTACATATTGTCATCTTCCCACTGCATTCCCTCCTCTACAGACCAGGCGCATTGTATTTGTTAAAAGGTTATCAAATACATTTTAGATATTCAGCCAGATTCAATAAAGCCAACATGGACCATTTATACCATATGCACATTGCGCCACAACACACATATGGTAGCTCACCATTTTGGATTCTGTAAGTGGCTCTACATTGTGTGTAGAGCCACACATAGCCACACAAACAAGGTAAACACCATGGCATGCAAATTACAACATAAGCAGCTTAATTGTATTATGATCAACAGTTCCAAGATGGAGGAACTATTCAACAAGCTATAAAGCAACAGTGTAGACTCAGTGCTGGTTTTTCCTGCAAATTCCAAAACCTATTGGAACAGCCACGGAAAGGAGTCTAACCAGAAACAATGTTAGGGGCTGTTGTTTTAATTCATGTGTATGTGCAACACCACACACTAAAATATTTCTTTGAATTGCTCATCAGTACTGACATAAAATGTTTGGCTTATCATCTGCAGATGATGGTATCCTCTGCAAGCCAGATGGTCCTGGAAGAAGTTAAGCAAAAGGTAAGGACATTATCACAATAAACAGTAGCACAGTGGGGTAATATTTTCCCCTTTATATATCCATTCACTATACTTTTACAAAGAACTTGTATGACAACTCCAACCTAAGCTAATCAATCAGAATGTGTTGTTAACTGTAGCAATCTTCAAGCCCCCCCCTTTATAGTAATGCAGTGATGCACTGCTGCTGTCCATTTAACATTGCACAAACATGGCTGGCATTGTTGCTCAGTTTGCATACTACCAATAAACGTGATAACTGGAATTGGTGGGAAAGCATCAGTTTCCATTGCTCTAGTTTGGCTGGTAGACATGGCTAGCATTGGAGAGGAAGGTGCACATTTTAGGGCACAGAGGTGAGGTGTTCAGGAGTCCAGGATATTTAATGGACTCCTGGTAAAGCACCACAACCAAAGGCTTCTGCAGGTGGACTACTCTGGCTCACAGTACAAGTCTGAGGTGTGGAATATTTTGGTCCAGGCTGTATCCAGTGCCACTGCTATCCCACACCCTGGAGAGCAATGTAGGCATCATTTTAATAACCTACACAGGAGAAAAAGGGATAGTCTCAGCCGTTGGTTGCAGGAATTTGAGACTGTGGACATCCCACAGCTGTGTAAGTATGACAATAAGAGAGTACTTGCAAGACTTAGAAAGCTAAATTGATGTAAGACTGGCATGCATAATGTTCTTCTGTTCTTTTCTGTTCTTTTCCCAGCTCGCAACAAACATGAGTTCAATTGACAGGCTCATGTTGCTCAATTAGAGAGACTGAGAGAAGCAAGTGGCATGTATGCAGCAGAACAGAAGTGTTATTTTTGCATTAAAAGTTAAAGACAGGTGTTTTGGTCTTTTGTAGGGTTGTACCAAATTAAGCATGCATAGCCCAACTGTAAAAGCAAGTATGCATGTATTAGTCCGTAGCACAAGCCAATTGTAAGAGTCAAATATGAGACTGTAGTCAGAAGTTGTGGGTTCAAATACCATGATTCACAACTATACAATACTGTTATTTCTTCAATAATATTTACGTTAAATTAAAAATTCTATACCAGTGGTACAATGTCCTGCTGTAAACTGTAATCTCTATAATTGGAACAAGCATATGTGTAATATATGCACATTTCTAGGATTACTTTCAGCAATCTGTAGTATAGTGTGTATCTGTTAGGATGTATACTTAAATATAATACTTCAGATACAAGAGTTGTATAATTGTGTTAATGCATTGTATGACACATACGATGGTACTAATTTGGTTTCTTTTTTTCTCTCACTCCAAACCTTATATATTTTTTTAATTTTTTATTATGTGTCATTAAACTGTCTCTGTGTCATCCATGTGTATACTTAAATGTAATACTTCAGATAAAAGAGTTGTATAATTGTATTAATGCATTGTATGACACATACAATGGTACTAATTTTGTTTCTTTTTATTCTCTCACTCCAAACCTTATATATTTTTTTAATTTTCTATTATGTGTCATCAAACTGTCTCTATGTCATCCATGTGTACAACATGACTAAATGTTACACAGCACAGTGAGGTGGGCCAGCCCCAGAGGACCTGCCCCTCACTCCACCAGCTCCAGCACCAATGCCCAGCATATGTGGAAGCCAGTATGGCAGCATTACCTCTGCTGCCCCTGTACTACTTGTGGCCTCAGGTAGTACTGCCACAAAAGCTGGTGCAGTAGTACCCTCCAAGAGCAGTGGCAGAGGTGGTGATTTCATTACCTGCAAGGAGTTGTCAGGGATGGTGTGTAGGGTCGTGTACTGCATTGTTGGTGTATGCCTACACTGGATGGAGAGGCCACTCTCCCTTATGGCCTGTAGGAGGAGAAGATATCAAATACTTCAGCTGCCATTAGAGTAAGGGGACAGTGATGACATTCACAGTCTCAAAGTTTGATGTTCATGAGCCTGCATTGTCCCCTCACTCACTCCAAACATGGTGTTCCCCAACTTTTTGTGTCCATCACCATCCCTGTCTCTTGTCTTGTTTGTTTACATTTGCCTTCTCACCTACCCAATTTATCTGACCCAGACATACCTAAGTCCCTTACCCAGCAGTCCTCTTTTACTGAATTAAAAAAATGGGCACCTGTCCCACAAAAAAAAATTGCCCATACATAGCTCTCCATTTCCCATATATGTCTTCTTGACACACTTGATTTGGTTCATTTGGCTATACAACATGATTGCATTGTTGTCACCCCTCTAGGGGAGGTGACAGTCCAAATTCAGTTAATATTCTGCACGTTTTCCGTTTTTACTGTTAAAGAAATGTATAGCTATGGTTCTTTCCTAACTTCCTCCTGCACATTACTGTATTGCTTTCCCTTTGTTTTCCCCCTGCTTCCTCCCCATTTCACCACTTTCCTATCTACTCCATTTTAACACCTATAATCTGGTCAAACAATAGAATCACACACAACACACATAAGTAGCAGAAATAGTAATGGATCACTTCGCATTTTGGCCTCTATGTTTGTGTGGAGTTTTGCATCACACCTCAACTCACAGCAAAAGTGAGCAGTGGTACAATGCTGCAGTTATCTCCATGCAATGCTGCTTAAACCTGCTGTGCTACGGCAACACACAACAACCCATGTACTATAAAGAATTTGTGTCACTGCATTATCACTGTTTATTTAAAAGTTTTTAAAAGTACTATATACACCTGGATTTGAATGCAGTATCATCCGGGGTCAAAAGGAAATGTATCAATGCATCTACACTTGCTGCCACAGAGTCAGTTAAGCAGCATCTGTGTTTCTTAGACTCAGTACTAACGCTCAGACTTTTCACAATGCAGCTCATGTTTGCATACTGCTTAACTATGCACAAACATGGAAAGCATTGAAATTTGAATCTCACATGCGCAAACACTTTGCCAATCGTGCAAACCTGCTGTTCACCTCACTATGGAACAGCAAATATTATTATGTATTACTACTATTTATTGCCCATTTCCTGTCTATGACATTACGAGTGGAAACATAAAAAACTGAAGGCCGTAACTAACAGTATTTCTCATATTTACACTACCGCCATGTGTTGTCCCCCCCCCAAACACTAAAACCCTGGTGTCTCAGTACTTTTTCCATGCATATATCACCTACACTACAGACATTAATATCAACTTTTGTGTGATATGCAATGCACATTAGTCTGGTAACATGCAGAAATAAAACTATTGATCCATAAGTCTAAAAAGCCTTATCTGCAAGGCTAGGGAAGGGATCAGCATGGACCTTATCCACAGGGACACAGGTGACCTTCAGCACACTTGACCTAACCCATTTTGGTTTTGTCAAGGATAAATCATGCTTATTAAACAATGTGGACTTCTTTGATAGTGATCCCAAAGACCTGGATGAGAAATAACAGGACATACAGAAATGTTGATTTATCCAAGGCCTTTGACATTATCCCTCATTCAGGTATCATAGAGAAACTCTCCCATCTGGGGTTAACCCATACATTACTAGATGGATACCCAACTGGCTCACCGACAGAACACAAACTGCCAAAGTTGGGGACTGGACCTCCACCACTAGATCACTTACCACTGGAATACCACAAGGAATTGTGCTGGGTCATCAGCTGTTTGGAAACTATTTCTCTGAAGTCCAGGCAAAGGTAAATGGCCTATGGCTCATCAAGCTTGCAGATGACTGTCAACTCGACACAGTCATATAGTCTCCCAACTATGTTTACATATTACACAAGAAGGCGACGCAGACAAATGATTGTTGCCAAACTCATGGAATGAACCTTAAAGAAAAAAACATGCCTCATTGCCCCCTTTGGCAATGAAGTATCCCTGCTAATTATGATATACATAGCACCCCTCTAAGCTCAAACACAGTGTTGTTAGACTTGGGAACACATGTTGATAGCAATCTACACTTTAATCACTATGTGTCCATAGTGGTGAAACACACATATTTTACATTGCACACCTCATGAGTAAGGCCATCACATCCAAGAACAGGGAGGTCATAGCTCTGCTATACTTTACCCTTATCAGACCACTAACTGAGTATAATGCTCCCTTTTGTCTGTACCTCACCAGACACCTGCAGCAAGGAGAGAAAACATGGAGGTTTTTGACTGAAAGAATGCAGGGCCTCCAAAACATGATAAACATGGAAATACTGAAATACCTCTCACTGTGCTCAGTATCATGCAGCCTGCTGAGAGGTGACCTATGCCTGGCCTACAGACCAGTCTCAGACCCTGCCCTACTGGAAATTATTGAAATCTGGAAATCAAATGGGACAAGAATAACTTGCTCCAGGGATCTACACTGAGCCTGTGACATAAAAAGAACATGCTGTGGAGATAGATATATCTCTCAGCATTACACAATCTCTCTTCTAACAATGACCATGTAACAATGCTTAATAAGGGTACTTGTGTTTTTACATGGCTAGGCTTGTAAACACCTTAGAGCTGTTATGCTATCAACCTCCTATGTACCTATGAAGCTATAAACCTATGCAGACCTCCCAACATCATTCGCTATAATTTGACCTGCAGTCTTGTAAAAATCAGACTTCTGCCATGGCACATGCGTAAAGTACTGAGTTCTGTAGTCTGTGTACTTAGGTAGGGGTTCTGTTCTCACTCCAGTCAACTGCGTGTGTGTGTGTGTGTGTGTGTGTGTGTGTGTGTGTGTGTGTGTGTGTGTGTGTGTGTGTGTTTCTAGTCCAAGAGCAGAAGTGTGCATCCTACACTAACCTCTCCAATCCCATGGATTGACAGTATTTTGATAGATGCATATGCCAACACATTAATTTCATGATGACCTCCCAACACCTTCTCTCCAACATGTCCTGCTGATGCCATCCACTACAAGCTGAACTGCAGTCTTATAAAAGTCAGACTTGTGCTGTGGAACTTGCGTAAAGTACTGACTCCTGTGGCCTGTGTACTTAGGTAGGGGCTCTATTCTCACTGTGGACAAGTATGTGTGTGTGTGTGTGTGTGTGTGTGTGTGTGTGTGTGTGTGCGTGCGTGCTCTTGCTTGACATTACAATGAGCTTTTTACACCAGCATATGGGACACTGTTATTACCATAGTCTCCTCAACAGACACTGCTGATGTCATCACTAAAAGTGTTGTCTGAGATACTCCAAGTCAGACTTGAGCTGTGGAAATTGCCTTAAATACAGAGGACTGTAGTCTGTGTACTTAGGTAGGGGTTCTCTTCTCACTGCAGTCAAGTGTGTGTGTGTGTTTGTGCTCTTGCCTGAAATTACAGAGAGCCTTTTATACCAGCATGTGGGACACTGTAATTATCATATTCTCCTCCATAGACACTGCTAATGTCATCAGCTGTATCTGATTTGTGGATATGCACTATTTCCACCGGGGTGCAGACCAGGCAGAAGTCACCTCATCTCATACAATATAGATTACAGTTACATGGCTTTCAGTCTATCCACATATATCATGGCACAGTTTATAGGCCCTGTATTTTCTTGGTGAGAAACTCCTGTGATCTCTCCAGCTGTTGCATGTGTCTGGTAAGGTATATGCAAAAGAGAGCATTATATTCTATTAGTGTTCTGATGAGGTTTGAGTACAGTGCTTTCATACAATCCTAAGATCTGAATATGATGGCATGACTTATGAAGTACACAACACAGGTTTTAAATACCAGTGTGGATACTTGGTGGTTGAAGTTCAAATTGCTATCTATATATGTTCTCAGTGCTTGCATCACTGGGTTTCAGCATAGCAGGACTCTCATCAATGTTGTAATTAGGATGGAGTTCCACCTTTCAGAAGGACAAAATAAAGACACATTTCTGCATTTATTTGTAGACCGTGTGCCTTTGCAACCAATCATTTGTCTGTATTAGCCCGTCCTGTAATATATTATCATAATGGGTGGACTCAATGATTGCACCCAGTATGCAAGAATCAGCAAACACTGTAAGCCAAAGGCTTAGCTTAAATACTTTAGCCTGAACCATCAAGAAATAGATTCCAAACAATAAATGGCCAAGCACAGATCCTTGGGGATACCAGTGGTGACTGCTGTACTGGTACCAGTTGATTCACCAACTTTCACAGTATGTGTTCTGTCAGTGAGCCAATTGGTTACCCATCTAGTGACATGAGGTTTAATCCCCAGCTGGGAGACTTTCTCCATGTTCCTGCATGGGGGAATTGTGTTCAAACCCTAGGCCACTTGAGGATAGCCAGTATGCACTGTCTTAGCTACATCCAGGTCTATCACACAGAATCAATGGGCTGTGCCAACATCACAGTTTGCCCATAACATGACTCATCATATGCACATTCCTGACATGGTTTAATGCATACTTCAACACACCATCCACAGACTATGTTGCTGTACAATGGTGTTTTCAACATGCATCCGTGTGAGTTGGGGAGACAGTACCCGATGCATGCATGTATAGACAGATCCTGACTCTCCTCATCTGTGAGGTTGACCAACATGTAATCATGGACCTTTTCTAAATGGACACTAGTCATATACTGGCTGTGTGCAACAGATCTGTGTGATTTGTTAATGCTACATCATGTCTGTTACATCTGTTAGATGTCCTCAAAGAGATCACTGACAACATGCATGACAACAACACTATCATCCTTTTGAACTTGACAAGGCCAAGGTATTTGATACAAATCCACACTGAGGTATTCACTCAACACTGTCAGATGTGGCCATATACACCTCTATCACCAAGTTGAGATCAGTGTATCACATGCGTGGCATCTAAATATGTTGCCATGTGTGAAGTGACCTATATCTAGTTCCAGTAATCAGGTCCATACATCAGGGCTGTCTGCCAGGTCATACCAAACAGCTGACTGAAGGACTACAAATTGTGAGCAATTGTTGACTCCAACTGTGATATTAATATAATACAAACAGTATTAATGCACACAGATGATTGCTGCCACAGCCATGACAACACCTGAAAATCATGGGGTGATTTCTTACATCAGGAAAACAAACACACAACCCAAGTACAATGTGGACATCACACCCTATAATCAGACCAATAGGTATGTGACCTGTGTCCTGGGTAGATGGTAAGTGGAACACCCACAGCATGTGGTCACAGTGCTGACTACTCCCTTGTATGTAACACAAGTAGTGAGTATGTGAAGGACATCCACATCAGAGGCCATAATATCTCCATAGTTTCCAGCCTTCATCATTCCAATAACGGAGAACAATGCACCCTTCTTCATGTACCTCCCTACATATCTTCCACTGATGTGTAACTGAAGTGTACCACCTTTGTCACAGTGAGCTGTCACACAGCTTATTGGCCATACTTAGGTATTCATTTTGTGGCATAAACTTTACTGCCTGATGGTGCAGAACCCCCATCAAGTTGTTACAGCAGATGCATGTGTGCTACCTGTTCTTGTGATGCACATAGCACATAGGTGTTTAGCAACATTAATGGCATGGGTAATATTTGTGACAGTGTGGATTGGGCCACACACACACACATATATCTATCTATATATATATATATATATATATATATATATATATATATATATATATGTGTGTGTGTGTGTATATATATATATATATATCGATATATATATATATGTGTGTGTGTGTGTGTGTGTGTGTGTGTGTGTATATATATATATATATATATATATATATATATATATATATATATATATATATATATATATATATAAACAACACAGGATCAAATCATGGTAAAGCAGAGCTCATACAAAACAGCAAAATTCAAACCAACAAAAATGAGCTTAGCAATGTCAAAGAGTTTATTAAAACAGACATTTGGGGTTGATCCCTGCACAGATCCCTTCTCGATATAACAATCTTCACTGGAATATTTAGAATTATGCTCAGCAGAGGTGATAAAAAACTCTCAGAGGCAAGTGTAGTTCCTGAAGTTGTAGCTGTTGGTGACATTGGAGCAGCAGCTGAGGCCGACAGTACTGGAGTTGTAGTAGATAGTGCAGCCCCATCCAAGTCACAAATGCCATTCAACTGTCAGTTCAAACCAGGAGGGACTGGAGCGGAAGGAGCAGTGATATCATCTAACATATCCATTCGATTATGTATTACTCCTGTGTCAGGTACTGTTTTAAGCACCTTCCCACTCTTTGGCCATCTGAAAAAGTCTGATTGAAAATCCTTCACATCTTGGGTCAACGTACATTTTTTAGTGTTCTCTAAGCACCGTTCAAAGTAGTGCAAGCATTCAAGCATCTCATTATAAACAGGAATGAAGTCCTTAAAGGCAGGTATACCAGATATGTCATATTCCAACTTAGTGATCTCATCCTTCAGATCATTCTCAATACCAGAGAAGAATTCATTCATTATGTCCATATACTTAAAACTAAGTTAGAGGTTCAACTCCTGCCAGCTCTTTAGCAACTCCAGGTATGCATTTCCCATAGGAAAGCACTTTCAAAATCTGTAATCTATGAAGTACTACACCCAACTCAAGGTATGATGCAAAGCTAAGGTGCTGCCACTGCAGCTTCTTAAAAGCCTAAACCTTGCACTCCAAAGTTATAATTTGATTAAGACACTGTTCAGAAGCAGGAGGAGGCTGCAGTGTACCTTCATGAACAGCAGCACTGGAGGTGTTGATAAGCTAGTTCTTTTCCATATACATATATATATATATATATATATATATATATATATATATATATATATATATATATATATATATATATATATATATATATATATATATATATATATATATAGGGTCTATATTGAATTAGTGAACACTTAGAAAAGCGAATGCTAATTCATTGACCCTTTTTAAGCGAAAGCTTACAATCTTGAACATCTGGAACAGCGATTGTTTTCACAAGGCAAAAAAATCGCTGGGCCGGTTTCGGGAGTTCGCCATTTTCTCCACTGTGGTGCGATCTCAGAGTTGGTATATTTAAGTAGGGGGTGTGGGGGGCAAAGACCCCCACATTATATAATGTTTTAAGTTTTTTTTTTTTTTGGTGGACCAGCAATTTTTTTCCCTGGGAAAAAGATCCCTGTTCTGGGTGTTCCAGATTATAAGCTTTTGCTTAAAAATGGTTGATGAATTAGCATTCACTTTTCTAAGCATTCGCTAATTCAATATAGACCCTATATATGCAATACATACCAGTCAACTAGCCTGTATCGATCATAATGATGCATACAGGTATAGCAGTGTCCCTCCTAATACCTCCAGCAGATGTTACAGTGTCAGGACAGTGTGTGTGATTACCCTCATACAGTGTGGACATATCATAATAGTTGTACAAGCATGTTTGTGCAGAATCATCTCTGATCACTTTAAATAAAGTATGTTATATCAGAGACATGGGATTACTGGTGGTATTATTCTGATATCGTCCATGATCGTGGTTGCTTCTTTTAATGTTGTCCATGGGCCTATACCTGTATCTCACTTGCTGGAGACCTCTGTTGAGATTACACTCTTAATCAGGCAAATCAGTTTGCACAGCTTCACAATATGCAATCTACCCCAATTGTATGTGAGATCCCTGATAGAAGTCCTCTGCATTGTTCATGTAAGTATGTTTATCTCACACAGACATCCTCTCCATTGTTATGTCACCTTGTGTTAAAGTCACATAATACACATTTTCACTGTACAGTCTCTACTGTATCATTTTGATATGTGATTGGTGTTGCTGCTACAACCGTCTTCCATTGATCTGCTGTGCATAGGTTGTTTCACTTGTCCTCTTTCCCTGTGTTCATTCCTACAATTCATCTGTGTGTCCCTATTCAATACACACACTCGCTCTGAATGTTTACTTTACATGGCAGTCCATGTACCCTTAAAGATCATTTACACAACTTCAGTACAGAATGCAAAGAATGGGATTTCACATTACTGTGCACTGGAGATACACTATTCTGTGTCCTGTACTCTGTTTGGACCATTTATTAACATTCATACCTCTCAACTGTTCAGATTTTCACAGAATGTCCAGATGTGCTCCTTATCAAATTTGTGGCTTTCTGCCATATCACTGGGACGATCTCAGGATTGATGTCACTCAATAATTACATACATTTGAGTTTCAAATTTCAAAACCTTCAGAACATGTATTTTAATACAAATCCCTGGTTATCCTAGTACATTCTATAGGGCAAATATGTGAAATATATCCCTATTTTTGGGTCATTATTCCACCCCCATTATGTTGGCCTCTGTCCAGATGTCTTGTACTAAGAGATTGAGAACTGTCAAGCCCTGGTGATCATTGTGGCATTCCATGCAAAAACGCGGACCTTCAGTGCTTCTGATTTAAACAAATGCTATCCATGTTCACTTAAATGGTTTCCTGACTGACAACACTGTTCCCAGCCATGAAACCTCACTTATTTATGTTGAAATGCATTACACGTCATGAATATGCAATGAATGCTGCTGCTCACCACCTATCACCGCACACACATGCAAACTCGGTGTAGGCTTTGTGTGAAGCCTACATGGAGTTTATTGAATCCCAGGGATTGTGTTGCCTCTACACCTGTTACCTTGCTTGCTTCTGGTTATTGCTTACTCTGTCATCATTACTGAATAATACCTCCACAATGGTGCGCAAATATGCAAGCTCTGCTGTATTACTGTCTAATTGTCAGTTTTAATATTACTATAACTATTCTGTTCTTTTGTTATTCTTTAAAGTGTGTTTCATTTGATTATGTTATGTTAATTGCCCTTGCCTAGATGACCTGAATAATGCTTGAAAATGGTCCTTGGTGTAATTTACTTACCAGAGAACAGATATTAAATAAAAAATAAATAATAACAAATGAAAAACATTTCACATAGGAGGTCACTAGAAATACTTCTCTCTCCCTCTTTAATGGAGAATATTAAAGTCATTTTTCTCATCCGTTAGATGGACTGAAAGCAAAAGGTTCAATATTAATTGAAAGAGCAGATAGAGCTCTGCATATTAATTCCAGTGCAGATGTTCATAAGATATTCTACACTGAACTGTTATATTTCCAAGATGTAACTACAGTTCTCAGCAGTTAGAAGGAAAATGAAACAGGATGCTTCTTGGCATAGCTATAAATTGCAGTTCTTATCTGATCTTGATTGGGAATATAAAAAAGTCTGTTCTGTCAGTATTTAATTGCAAAGACATCAGATTCTAATTGTGCACCAAACCAAACTGAGTGTTTCATGGATCAGTTACAAATATCATCTATCTGGCTATAAGAAGTAAATTAACTTTAAGTATCTGCTTCTATTTAAGCTGACTTCTTTATATTTTTCATTTCTATTACTGGTTACTTTTTTATTTCTATTCTACATTTGTTTCACACATAAAGCAATATTGTATATTCTCCTTACTAGTCCTGCATTTAGCTTCAGTTTAAGGAAGTGGACAATTAGAACATGTGCAACAGCTCTCAAAAATGTAAACAAGACTCTTAATTGAAAGTTTATATATCTTTTAAAAGTTGTATAGGCAAATTCTAATTAAAACAATAGCATACACATTTTTTATATCTGTCTTTGATATAAGGTTATGTCTACACATGATAACTTTCCTGCATTAAATATGAAATTGCTTCGATGCTCCTGCATACAGCTATTTGCTTTGCTTGGAGGCCTTACTTTATAATGCCGCAAACTTGTGACATCTTCTGTTGCTCTCAATTCATCTCCCTGTATCAAATTAGTAACACATATTATGCTTTTCCTTTCTGCTCTATAGGCAGATGTTTCTTTTTAATCTTTTATCACTGCAGTAGAAATTTATATACCAATACATCCACAAAAATCTCAATGAATATCTACCAGATCTTATTTAGGCTAAGGCAATAAAAACTGATGGCAATGTCATAACAATTTCAATCAAAATTTTGAACTTGACAAGTCATTAAATATGATTAGGCCATGAAATTTCTACACTGAATATTGCAGACAGGTACCAATAACTGACATAGTTATGTGAAATTGTTTCAAACTGACAAATTTGGCGTGTGAAGCAGTTTTCAATAGTTTAAACTGAAACTTTTCACATATTCATTTTTTCCAGCCAACTGAAGAGTATTAAAACGTCACACGTTCATGAAACGTGAGCTGAGCTGGAATAAAATATAGGTCAGCATAGTTTTAATGAGCTGAGTTATATATTTTCGTTTACGTAATTCATCAATCCTAGGTTTGTAATTCCCATTTTTTTCAATATTTTGACATCAGGCGTACAAAGCATATAATACTATCACTTTTTTTTTGCCACTTCAACTGCAACTTTATATTTGTTGGTTTTAGTTGAAATGACCAAAACTTGAAAATGACTGGACTACCACGTTGACATAACCGAACCAATCATGGGCTGGATGCCTTACTCCAGATTTCTGGGTAAGACAAACCTAACAGTAAAAACACACTCCATAGATGTATCAGGATAACCTGTTGTAACCAACAGGCTATGGAATTTGCCCAATAGATAGAAATTATACAAATGGTATACAATAGTATGTATTCTGTGGTTTAATTAATTAGGTCTTGTAGTCGGGAGTTGCAGAGATGTATGTAAGAGTGGTACAGGAGATGTACAAGGGCAGTGTGACAGTGGTGAGGTGTACAGAGTGACAGATGAGTTCAAGGTGGAAGTGGGATTACATCAAGTATCAGCTATAAGCCCTTTCTTATTTGCAATGGTGATGAATAGGTTGCCAGACAAGCTCAGACAGGAATCCCCATGGACTATGATGTTTGTTGATGACATTGTGATCTGTAGTGAGAGTAGGAAACAGGTTGAGGAGACTCTGGAGAGGTGGAGATATGCTCTAGAGAGGAGAGGAATGAAGGTCAACAGGACTAAGACAGAATATATGTGTATGAATGAGAGGGAGGACACAGGAATGGTGAGGATGCAGGGAGTAGAGTTGGCAAAGGTGAATACGTGTAAATACTTGGGATCAACCGTTCAGAGTAATGGTGAGTGTGGAAGAGAGGTGAAGAAGAGAATGGAGGCTGGGTGGAGAGGAGTGTCAGAAGTGATTTGTGACAGATGGGTAATAGTAAGAGTGAAAAGGAAGGTCTACAATATGGTAGTGAAACCAGCTGTGTTATATGGGCTGGAGAGGGTGGCACTGGCAAAAAGGTAGGAGTCAGAGCTAGAGTGGGAGAGTTAAAGCTGTTAAGATCTGCACTGGGTGTGACAAGGATGGGCAGAATTAGAAAGGAGTATGTTAGAGGGTCAGCTAAGGTTGGATGGTTTGGAGACAAAGCCAGAGAGGAGAGATTGCATT
This sequence comes from Protopterus annectens, assembly GCF_019279795.1. Lineage (NCBI taxonomy): Eukaryota > Metazoa > Chordata > Ceratodontiformes > Protopteridae > Protopterus > Protopterus annectens. Next base: position 1,662,436,355 of record NC_056737.1, read on the forward strand.
GGTTTGGACATGTGCTGAGAAGGCATGCTGGGTATATTGGTAGAAGGATGCTATGATAAGGTTTATGGATGTGGTGATTGAGGACATGCAGGTGGTTGGTGTGACAGGGCAAGATGCAGAGGATAGAAAGAAATGAAAACAGATGATCCATTGTGGTGACCCCCTAAAGGGAGCAGCCGAAAAAATAATAATAATAAGAAGAATATGTGTGTTGAGGAGCCAATCTGAAAATTGTGTTGAGTTGAATCAGGACAGAAAATAGGAATGCACCTCCAAACCCGGGACATTGGAGAGATCTGAACACTAGGCATTTATGGACTGGTTTCTTGTTTATAGCTCATTGTTTATGAGTTATCTATGACACATTTAGTAACTTAGAGCTTGCTTGTTCTCTGACTCTTCTTCTCCAATGGGATTGGAGAAGTACAGATGCAGTTTTAATTTCTTCAGGAATATATTATTTTTATTTAATGATTATCTTTCTTCATAACACATAAACTTCTTAGTGTCTCATCCTCCATCTATTCAGCAGAGGAAGACTTATTTCAGATGAAAAAGCCTTTTGATAGCATCCAGCGTCATGGCTCATATACTAACAATCATCTCTCATTAGTCAGCTGTTTTCTTTTTATAAGGTTCCCATCTTCTTAGAATTCTATTAGTGCACCAATATTTATTCTTAGACATTCTGCATAGCTCAATTTGTTTGTGTTAATTGTTCCTTTGGAACTACCATTGATAACTGCCTAGCTGGGCTATTGTAAAGGAAATACCCCCACCTCTATGGGAAAAGAATACCACAGAAAATTGGTCTTACATTATTGGTAGACACTATTGACATAAATTAATATGCCATTCAGTCACCACTCTCTCACTTGCAACTAACTATCATGTTCTACAAACTCCATTCTTCATTTTCTGGTTCTACAAGATCTTCCTCACCCTTTCCCCTGGGCCAATGAGGAGACTGCAGATGTTGGTGCAGTATCATACCACTGCCAGGAAGTGTGCCCTAACCGCTACCACCCGATGGCATCCCTGAAAGCTCCATAATTGAGGCATGCAGGCTTCTAAACATGTACAACCTTATTGATCAAGCAGTACACCACATGCAAGATGGAGATCACCAGCATCTTAATGCTCATTGCAATGAGCTTAGATTGGCTCCCTCCATCCAGATTGGGTGAGTCAACATCAACTGCTCAGGTCCATCCTCCCTCACTTGCCCCCCCTTGCATCCATGCCTGAAGTCAAAATCAGGTCATCTGGGGTACAATGTTGGGTTTATCCTTTTGTGCCACTGGACTGCTAGGACTATGTATTGTTTTATCCATTATGCTACATGTGTACGTATTCTTTAACAAATATAGTCTCACATTATGAATATTGTAATAATATTGTTTAAGTGAAGTATTCCTTGATTGTTTCCAAGCAAATGCAAAGAGAAGGATTATGGGGTTGGAGTAATGTCTGTAAGACTTGAGTGGTCTTTATTGTTGTATAAGTGTTCCATGAGATGGTTAAAAACAAGGAGCAATTACAATGGAACCGTTGTCAAAAATAATGAAGACTTCTCTGTAGCTAAATTAGCATGAATTACATCAGGATGTAAATCACAATGAATTATGTTTGGCTTTAATCACATATGCTTTTACATAACATTAAAGCAACTTTCTCTGAAGAACTATATAGTTACAAAATGTTTGGAAGGAGACGGAGAAATTGTCAGACATCTGGAGGACAAAAATCTGAATTAACATGTGAAAGAAACAACAGTAACCATCTTTTGGATATTATACAGCTTAGTCTAGTTGCCTCTTTAATAAAAACAACAAGGTAAACCTTCCTTACCTTAGAAAGCCAGATCCCAGAAGAACGCCAGCTACAATTATTAGTGCTGCGACGCTATTCACAATATTGGGGTTCCGAACAAGTCCAAGTAAAGCAACAGCCAAATATTCACCAATAAAGTGAAAAATGAGCAGTACAGCAAAGTAGGTCAAGAACCGGAGAACATCAGGATATAACCCAACAGCCCTGGCAAGACATAAAAACAGTTCAAGTTTAAAGTTTCTATTGTTTAGTTCCTTCTAGTCTAGAACATTAGTCTGCCATGTGTTTTTTAGAATCAGTGTTATTTAATGATTCTTTCAGAGGATCAGAAGCAGTAAATGACTTAAAAACACATAAAATGAAACATATAAGACAGGGCAATATCTAGACTCTGGAAGTGTTAAACTACCATAACTTCAGAGAAGAAAGATATCAGCACAAAGATTACTGAAGCAAGTTAATATGATATATTGGCATCAAAAAAATAAAATTCTATGTTGACAGTGTCCTGCCTGGACACCAAGCAAATCTCTGTAATATGAAGATGTGGTGCAACAAATGCATTATCAGGAGCACACATACATGAGTGAACCAACCAGTAAATAGAATGCATGGTTATAATGCCAAAACATGCAGTGTTATACAGTATTGCTCTTTCTCACAGGTACTAATACTTAACAATTTCCTTTTTCTCATCTCATGATCCATTCCTCCAGGTTTATGGGTCACAGCTCACTCCTGTAGTGACCCTGTGAACAGCCATTGCAATCCATGGAGTTTACAACTCTGAGGGAGATTAGAGTTGATTGCCAGGTCTTTCTTCCATATCACACATGCACTCACGTACACCTATGAACAATTTAGAAGTCACCAATCCATCTAATGTATGTCTATGAAATATGAGAAGATGTCAGAACACCTGGAGAAAAAACATGCAAACACAGGGAGACTGTGCAGACTCTGCTTAGAAGGCCCCCCAGCCAAGAACTGAACATGTACACCTCTTGCTGTGAATAAGCAATGCTATTCACTCATAACAGAAACTGGTTTAATTAAGGGCTTTCAGTAATTAATCAGAATTGAATTGTACAACTTAATATCATCACGGCTACAGTTTAGCTAGAGAGCATTATCAGGGAGTAGAAGAAAGTATTTGTTGCCTTCAGCAGTTGACAGTATTCCAGTAATTTCTTTTATCTTCCTGAATGAACAATACTTAATTTATTACCAGAATGGTATGGCAGAATAAGAATTGCTCAGAATGACAAATCTATATTAAATTGCGGTGTTACAGTGACTGCCTGGGGTCTTGCAGATGTAATATTCCTCTTTATTATTTAACAGCAAAACAAAAGAAACATGGAGTCAACATGGAGAATCCAAGCTACAGAAAATGCATCCTTCATACAACCCAAGATGAAACATTTTGGCAATATGATATGGATGACTGGGTGGGTGGTGGTCACCTTATAGCACTGATGTGGGTTTGAGGATAGACACAGCTCTCTCTCTAGGGTCATCTTCCAAGAAATGCAGCAACATATACTCCAACATTTGGTCTCTCACTAAGTGAACAGTGAATTTAAGTAAATAGTTGGTTTGCATTCTGTATAATAAATCAAATTTTTATTCATGCTTTTTAAAGTGCATTGGTCACTTTGGGAAGCATCTTTCTTTTACAGTTAATTTTGTTTTGCGTTATGCTCTTCATATTAAAGTTGCAAGTGGTTTTTCAAAAAAAAATAAGATTATAGTGTGCTGTTAGATTTCTTAAGTTTCACTGTTTACTTTTTTCTCTATAATTACACCCACAAATTGATGTTATTGTAAGCACTAGTTAATTATTTATATGCAGCTGTAAGGCATTATATATAAGCAAAACCAGCTTACCTCTTTACATGAAGATCATCTTACCTAACATTGTGGTTTCACTTCTTACATCACTTCATGTGTTAATTTCCAATGTGAGGTGCACCACCTGCAAAAACTAGTTCATGACTGGTCTTTCAAGAAACTAAGAAACTACTGCTGAAGCAGTTAGCAAGAAAATATAAGAGCCTGCACATTATCTTTGTAACGAAGCCTTGTGGGGTCAGTCTGCCAAGATTGATACTCTGGCAATGATTTTCAGCTGTAGGAAAAAGAAATCAGGGGCAGTCCTTATCAACAAAATAAAATGCAAAAACAACACATTTTTGCATCAGCGATCGTATAATTTAATAAAGGTTTGTGCTTACACTTCCTTCAGAACATGACCAATACTCTTTTTAAGTCTAACACTGCCACACTGACATTATGGTCTGGAAGTTTACTCCAGTGATGCTAAGCTTTAGTAGTAAAATGTTTTTGCTAAAGGATTATTTTCAGTTATTATGTATTGATTTATTACTCTGTGCATGTCTGAAACGGATAGTTTTATTATATTCTATATGTAAAATATGAATGAGGTAGTCTTCATTTGTCATTCCATATTTACTGCAAATCTCAATTTTAGCTTTTTAAATAGTGGGAGAACAACAAAAATTAAATTAGCCTGTGTGTGTGTGTCTGACTGTGCATGGATGTGAGAGTGTGTGTTTATCATATAGCACATGTATCTCTATCTGTCTTAATTATGTTACATTTATACTTGTTCTTTACTATCTTTCTGTTATTTTTTTCAATTTGATGAATTTAGGAAGCAGAAAATTAAACAACATTCAGGTTGAGTTCTATCCTAAAATAAATCCAAAGAAGGAACAACATTCTTATTCAAAATGTTAACTCTCCTGAGCATATAACTAGGTAGCTCACTTTCAATAATTTTTGAATAGTTTTTACAAGACTCACAAAGTCAAATGTGATGATAACCCCTAAGTTAGTTTTTAAGTGATTGACTTCAAGGAGACTTGCTTTAAAATAGATTTATGGTTAAAGATGTTGCAGGCAAAATGGGAAGCATGATGGCGAACTAAAATCTTTACTTACTGGTCTAGGATCTGGGGTTTAAGGCTGCTCTCTGGTTATTGCCTGAGTGGTGCTTTGCATATTCTTTCTACATCTGCTGTCGATTTTTCCCAGATATTTAAATTCCTCTCCCAAAAACATGCTTATTAATTTGCTAGATATTCACACATATAATGTATTTACTCTTACCCCTGTGGAACAGATTGTGGCTGGAATGGATTCAAGAAGATAAATTTTATTATGTGCTTAACAAACAAATAAATAAATAAAAGACATTGCATTGCCTTTCTTAGTAATAAAGATATGCTTAGCGCTACTAAGCTCATATGTACCACATAAAACTGAAAGGCGAGCATATGAAGAAATAATGCCACATACCAGGCCTTAGAGTAGCCAGTATGTTTACTAGTGCAAATACCATGTTATAATGTGATGCTTGTCCCTATAAAGGAAAATAAAAAGGATCTTAGACTTTTGGGACATAATTCCTGTGGCATATTCTTTTGTTTCATTTCTCACTTGCTGTTGTTTATTTTTTCCTTTTATGACCTTTTTATGTAGTTTTTCTAGTGATTCTTTGCAATTATTTTTTGCTGAATCATCAACATCAATCAGATATTTTCCATGTTGTCTTTCGTCTTTGGCCTTGAGAATTAAAATATTTTTTCACAACTGACATCAAACACTTTGCATTCATTTCTTCACTAAAATACCTTTCTTTTATCAACATAACAGAAGACGTTTCACTTCATTTGCCCCTGCCAAGGCACTACATCATCTTACAAAAATTCCCATGCAATTACCTTCACCCATATCCATTCAGATGCTTGCATTATAAACCTACATATCGACTCCCTTAGCTTTCTATTGCAGTAATAGCTGTATCATAAAATATCCATTTCATGCCACTAACATCATCAGTGTTATTAATGACTATCTCATTGGTGCTTTTTTCAAATTTATTAATCTTCATCCCTAATCATATCTGTTTGACGTAAAGCCTTCAATAATTTGAACACATAAATTACATAGTATTCTCCATGCTAGACTAAACTACTATAGTAAATTAACTTTTTTTAACACTGTGCCTTTATAATGCCATATTGTATACCTTATTCAAATCCTGTAATATGCATTTTCAGACACTGTCGAAATGGACATGGCACTCAGGAGATGAATATCATTGTGTTCTTATACCTTAATAATAAATGTGCATCAATTATGATATACTGCTGCCAAGTTTTCTTTTATTGGTACTGATTTAGTACTGGATGACATTATGAAATCTTCTAAACATGGTATTTTGAACCATTTGGAAAGAAAATGGCTTGCCAGTCTAGGGGCTTTGTTAAAACCGGTGTTAAACGAATAGTTTTAACATCTATTTATTAATTATAAAAGAAAGATATATAGTTTTTAAGTATAGATATTGAAATTACTTTAATGTATATTTTTAACTATGATTTTATCAATATACACTTAAATGTATGCATATATGTTTAGTAATAATCATATGTAAAGTTTTTTACAATTGTAATAAGTATATTCATTCATCAGATGGTGAACAAGTATCTTTATTCAAATGTTTATACATCACAGGTATTCCCCTTTTGATTGAGTAGGGGAAGCAATGCCTATATTTAAATGTTTTAAGTGGGGTTTCCCACAACATTAAAAAGGCCTTTTGGCAAAACCCTGGGTCTGTTGTGGGGTCACTGTGATATGTTTCTACTGACTATGGGCACACTGTTTTCCTCCACCATCCAAGCATCTACAAATTATTAAAGATAGTATCTGTAGTTTTAGCCAATAGAATTCCTCCAAAAAAGATTCTGTCACAAAGGCTGGAAAGGTAGAAAAAATATTCTTCTTCCACAGTATTTATACAATGCATGACATTAGTGAAGACAAATGTTACTTGTAAGAGTGTCAGTTGTCCTTCATTTGTGGTTTCAGTTCACTATGCTATATAATTTTATTGTCATTGATTGTATAATTTTATTGTCATTGATTGGTGTGCTGCTGTTAACTCTGGTGTGAACAGTTGTAACAATAATGGTTTACATGTGCTGCTGTTAACTCTGGCGTGAACAGTTGTAACAATAATGGTTTGCCCATAGGGGTTAACAATAATGGACCTATTTATTCTATGGATCGACAAGGAGCTTACTACAGCAGTGGAGTTACTATACAAAATTTTTGTAATGCTCTACCTTAGGAGAAAATATGGAGAACTTTTACCCTTCATCTCATTCTTCTACATCTTTGCAAGAAAAAATTAACTTTTTTGAGAAAATTTTATATCGTTATAGAAATTTGCAATTATACAATCTATTTTCAGACAAATCTATCAAATGTAAGAGAGTACCTAAGGGGCTTAGAATTTGGAAATACCCCAAATGGGGTGGCATCAGGGTCAGTAAGGAAGTATTAACATTTTTTTTTGATATAATGGGTTTGGAATGTATAAGACTTATTATCAATGACAATGTAAGAACTTTGGTAAAATTAGAGGGCAATATTAATAAGTTGTACAATGATGTTATACAAGATTTACTTTTTGAACAATTTAATGTACAATTTCATAACATTTTGAGAAGGTGGATAAAAGGTGCACAGGTATTTGTACTAGGAAAGTTAAAAAACTCCATTGTGATAATATGTTCTACAAGAATAAAGAAGTTGAGTCTGACCCAGTATTCCATGGTAATAGATACAATTTGGATACATATGCAGCATGTACCAACTCTAACTCTGAATTATCTGCCAATTTTTATTTTTTAGTTCATAGGTTCATAGGTGTGTTCTAGGCTAATGGCACTGGAGGCTTTACAAGCCTAGCCCATAGGATTACCCTAGCATCGTGCCACCCGACCTTAGTTCCCAGTGCCTGTGTTGAGTAGAGCCACTGAAGTGATCCCTGGGGTGAATTTTCTGTTTCCCATCCACTCATCAAGATTTTTCTTGAAGAGTGCCAGTGAGGTGCTCTGCTTGACATGTATAGGAAGTCTATTCCATAGCATGGGCGGTCTCTGGGTTATAAACCTGTCCCTTCAGCATGTTCTGTTGATTGTGGTAATGAGGTTAAGGTCTCTGGAGCATGTAGTGAGGAGGAATTGGGATTTCTTTAGATGTAGCATTTCTAACGGAGCTGGGTCAGACATGGCTTTGTAAGTCAAGCAGAGATCACCTCTAAATAGGTGATATGAGACAGAGCATACTTGGACTTTTCTGAGTCTGTCCATATAGGACAAGTGTTTAAGGCCTAGGATCCTCTTTGTGAGGTACTTTTGTGGCCTCTCCAGTTCTTGCAGTTGTCTAGTGAGGTACATGCCAAATGAGGCATTGTACTCTATGATTGGCCTAATGAGGGAAGAGTAGAGGGAGACAATGACCTCTTTCTTCTTGGATGCAAAACCCTTAGTAATGAGATGTGCCACATAGAAGGACTTTCAGACCATAGTGGCAATGTGGTGGTCAAAAGAGAGGTTGCTGTCAACCTGTGTTCCCAGATCTCTCATAACACCTTCTGTGTTCACTGGACTACCATCGATGTGGTAATTCATGGGAACTGGGTTTTTCCCAAAGGGGATGAAGACACATTTTTTTGGCATTGAGCCAAATTAAGGTCATGGTTCTGACACATCGTTGGTCTAAGTGAGACCTTTCTATAGGATGTCAACATCACTTGGGGAGTTAATAATATCTCCAAACTTGCAATCGTCTGTGAACTTTGTCAGCCAGAGTCCCTTTGTATTGGCCTGGACTTCAGAGAAGCAGATACCAAACAGGAGAGGACCCAGGACCAAACCCTGTGGGACTCCACTCGTGACTGGTCAGCAGTCTGACTTTGAGTCAGCTACTTTCACACTGTGGGTTCTATCTGTGAGCTAGTTTGCAACCCACCTGGTGATATAGGGGTAGATACCTAGCTTAGTGAGTTTTTCTATGATTCCTGAGTGGAGAATGGTATCAAAGGCCTTGGCCAGATCAAGGTAGGCTGTATGAACCACCTTGCCCTCATTCACAGCTCTGGTGACTGACTCAAAGAAGTTGACCAGGTTGAGCAGGCATGATCTACCCTTCACAGAACCAAACTGTGTGGGATCCAGAGTTTGGAGATTCCCTATATCCTTGTTTGTTAGGTCCATGATGATGCATTCCATAGCTTTGCATATCAGACTCATCAGGCTAATGGGGTGATTGTTCCCAGGGTCTGTAATCACTCCTCCTTTGTGGAGAGGGAAGACTGGAGCAGTGAGCCATTCAGTAGGGACAAAGGCTGAGGTGAGGCTGTGATTTAACAGGGCACACAGGTGATGTGTCAATTCACTCTGTGGTTCATGTAGAACACAGCCAGGGATATTGTCAGGTCCCATAGAAGCTGTATTCTTGGCCTGGGACAGTGCTGTTTTAACCTGTGCAGCAGTAATACTGGGTGTCTTGCAATCTACTGTTATTGTGATTGGTCCTTTGGGGGGGTGAGAAGAGTAAAGTTAGCACTGAATCTGTCAGCCAGTATATTGGCAATATCTGTTGGATCGGTATAGGAGGTACCATTGTGCAGTAGCTCAGAGCAAATCTGGGTATTGCCATGGAGATTCTTTACATAACTATAGAAGGCCTTGTGGATGTCTTTACTATCTGCTGCAATTCTTCATATCAAGCTTTAGAGGATTTGATGAGGGATCTCAACTTTTTGTTGAGGCTGATAAGGGAGTTTTTGCAGTCTTGAGACTTCACCTTATTCCGCATCAGTTTCCTCCTTTTGTTGTAGAGTTTGTGTATGGCAGGGGACCATCGGATTGGCTTTTTTTTTTGTAGGAGAGTGTCTTGGTTCTATTGGGTATGGCGAGATCCATGCATTTGTGTACGTGTTCGTACAGTGCATTGTTGTATGATTCGGCGGTCAATCAACTATTCTCCATTTGCATGGGTGTCATGAAGTTAGCCACCTCTGTTTTTAGGAACCCAAAGTTAGCTTTGGAGAAGTTTTTCATGGTGGTTACCTTTGCAGTGGATTTCCAAGGTAATTAGGTCAGATCTAACCAGGAGGAGTTTACTATTGGTGTACAGCAATGGTCGCCCATGTTAGTAATGACCAGGTCAAGGATGTTGCTACCCCTAGTGGGGGTAAGCACGAGCTGGTGCTGGGTATTGAAATTAGTGAATTCTAGGAAACATTGGGCAAGTGTATTGGTACATGAGTAGTTTCCCAGTTAATGGAGGGGTAGTTGAAGTTGCCCAGTTTGAGAGGGTTAGGTTGGGCCCAAATATTTTCCAGGGTGCTTAGGAATGTGTAGTGTGAGTCTTGGGACATGGCTGGGGACCTACAGCAGATTATAACCGGAATCGCTGCCTTACCCAATGTTAGCTGCACCTGAAGTATCTCTGATGCGTTATGTTGGGCCACCAGTCTGGAAGTGTGTGCATCCTATATGAATATGGAAACACCACCGCCTTTGGAGCTTCGGTCCAAGTTCTGGGGCTGAAATGTGTGGAATGAGTTATAGCCTGGTAGTGCAGGGGTGCTTTCTGCTGCCTTGAACCAGGTCTCTGTTACAGCATAAATGTTGATGTTCTCCATTTTAAGGAGTGCTTTGAGTGAGTGCATTTTGAGATTTAGACTTCTAGCGTTGAGCAGCATGACCCTCAGATTGCATTTGTTTGTAGCTGTTATGGTGGTAATTTGGTCTTTGGAACATCACCTAAAAAAGGAAATATAGGGTTGGCAAGAGCCTTGGCCAGTATCCGGAAGCCCAGGGGTGACAGATGCAGGCCATTTCTGCCAAAGCATCGAGGTATGTCAATCATGTCATCCCACGCAGACAGATACTTAATCCCCTTAGAATGACACCAGAAACTTAGCCAATTGTTGAAATCAATCATTTTCTGCTTATACTGTGGTATCATTCTGGGTGATGGTAGGATGCTGCTCAGGGCTAGGGTCAGACCCACCTGGGCTACATAATCCATGTCTTTTCATGTAGTCCAGGGAGGAAGGTCTCAGGTCATTCACACCCACATGTACAATGACAGAGTCATATTTGTACCTGTTGTTGAGGGACCTGAGTGCATGCATTATATGCCGGATCCTGGCACCTGACAGGCAGCTGACTGTTACTTTCTCCTTATTCAACCTAGTGAGTGGACATCAGTGTGCCTCACTATCGAGTCACCTATGACTAGTGTGTTGGGCATGCTCTTTTGCCTTAGGGGCTTTGGTTGAGTGGCACACTGTTTAGGTGGGTTATGTGCCTCGTGATTAGTGTTGTGTTGTGGTGGTCGAGTGCGTTTCTGCTTGGAGGCCTCTGCTGTTTGGGTAGAGTTTTATTGAGAGCCTCCATGAAGGTGGGTGTGTGGTTTGTGTTTTTATGTAAAGACAGTGCTGGTGTGTGTTCTGGAGGGCTGTGTGTTCCACATGGTGTGGTGCAAGTGTTGACCTTCTCCTCCTGACCATCTATTCCGGTCTTGGCTGGTGAGTGCGTGGCTTCTAGTTTGGATATATAAGTGCATCTCCTGCGAGTCTGAGTGTTGGGAGGTAAGATGAGAGGGTTGTCAGTGTACATGACGCAGTTGCTACATTGCCTCAGGATGCCCAAGTTCACCAGGTTAATAGGAGAAAGCACAGGGAGCTGACGTTTAGATATGCTTGGAGGGGTGGGCATTAATAATAAGTACTGGAGTTGTTTCCTTGTAGAATGTTTAGTGCTGATATCACTTTTGTGTGCTACAATACTTGCTACAAGAAGTCTGGTAAAGTGCTAGACTAATAAGCTAGTAAAAGTGCAGGAGAGGAGAGAACTAGCAGATGATCTAAGGGAAAAATTGAAGACCAGACTTTGGCACCACTTAGAAGCTTACAAACAGTCCTGGATACAGCAAATCTGTATCTGGACTAAACTACTTACAGGAAAGGTGGGAAACAAGTGCAAACATGGGCTTTTAAATCAGAAAGTTGAAAGAGATGGAAAAACTGTCTAAACAGCCAATAAACTACAGTTTATGGGCCAGAAACCACTCTTGTGGTAGATAGGCTACCTAGTGCTTACCACTCCCACTGATAAGGTACAAGGCTTCCCTCCAACACAGAAAGGCTTGGGGGGCTCAGAAGCTTACATACAGTCCTGGATATAGCAAATCTGTATCTGGGCTAGATTAGTTACAGGAAAGGCAGGAAAAGCGCAAATGCAGGCTTTTAGACCAGAAAGTTGAAAGAGATGGCAAAACTGCCTAAACAGCCAATAAACTACAATTTCTGGGCCAGAAACCACTCCTCTTGTGGTAGATGGGCTACTTAGTGCTTACCACTCCCAATCACAAGTTAGAAGGCTTCCATCCAGCACAGAAAGCCTTGAGGGGCTCAGAAGCTTACAAACAGTCCTAGATACAGTAAATCTGTAGCTAGACTAGACTAGTTACAGGAAAAGTGTGAAACAAGCTCAAATCATCAATCCCCCAATTCTGTGCCCCCCATGAGATTGAAAAGGCTAACAGAACAGGGGAACAAGGGGCAACATTTGGATTAGACATCTTACCTTGGGGAACAAACACAACATTGGAAATACAACAGGAACAAGGAGAAGAAGTGAAGGGGTCATTATTAAATGGTAATGAGTTGTCGCAATCTTTAGAACATGGTTTTGGTTCTAAAGTCCATGGTTTCCACATACCATCAAGTTCCTAATTTTCTTTCCTTAATGATGTAGGTAATATTGATAATCGTTTGGTAGATATCATTGTGGATGAGTTAGTCCTTTCTACCCCAAATACCATTCACAAAAAAAAAAAATGGTTTCTCTTTGAATATTTAGGACAGTTCCCATTCTGGGAATTATTTGTACAGGAAAAGTACATGCAATCCTCATCTGGTACCTGCATTAACACTTTTTGAGAGATTGTGTGAAGCAGACCTGAGGTTCCTATACAACAATAATAATAAGAAAACATATTGTAATCTAACCAGAGATGAACATCGTCTTTAACATCAGTTATCTAATGACCTAAAAGTTCAAATTGTGAAACCTGTCAAAGGGGATGGAATGGTATTAATAGATCACATAACCTATGTGTCTAAAATGCATCAATATTTGTTTGATTCTGAATCTTTTGAGATTGTCACCAGGAACCAGATGAAAATTGTTTACCACAAAATTGACTTTGACCTGGAAGAACTATTTTTGGAAAATGTTTTTGCTTTGGAGACCACAAAATATTTAAGGTGCTATGCCCAGTTATACCAGCCATTGTTGGTATTCCCAGAACCCATAAAAATGTATTAGATATCCCCTCCCCCCTCAGACCAATAGTCGCTACCTCCAAGTCTAAGAATGAGCCCTGAGCAAAATTTGTGAATTTTAAGCTTTTTTTTTTTTTTTAGCAATAAAGTGTATATTCTTAAAGATTTGTGGGACTGTGACATAGGACTTCAATGGTTTCGTCAAGCTTTCATTGTAGGGTGAGATTTTAACAACATGGAGATTATCATTCTTGTGGAATTTATGGAGATAATTCTTAGTAACAATTTTATTTTGAAAGTGAATACTTAAAACTGATTAGAGGGGTAGCCATGGGTGCAGACTGCCCCAGTTTTTGCAAACATAGTTCTATGATTTTGGGAACAGCTATATGATAATCATTCTGATCACTGGAATGAAACTCTTTTATATCTGAGATTTCTGGATGGGATTCTTATTTTCTGGAAAGGAATAAGTGATTGTTTTGACTAACTTCATCACATATATGAATAATATGACTTCCTTTTTGCATTTTACCTCTATTGTGAATGATGAGAAGATAGATTATTTGCATATTACTATAGTTAAGAATTTGCAACAATGTACTTTTGAATCTACTGTTTTCCATAAATCAACCAGTTGTAATGGTTATTTACATATCACTAGTCACCACCCCTTTTGACAAAAGAAACATTTGTTAAAGAGTCTGTTTGTTAGGCTATAATGGTCTCTGAAGATGATTATTTCCTTAGAGAATGTGACAAATTAAAAGCTATGTTTACTGGCAGTGGTTACCTTGCTGATTTAGTTAACAACATTATGCATGGTGTAGTACAAGACAGAAATAGCAGATATAAACCTATTTTGAAAGACAATGTAGGTATGCAACAAGTTGTTAAAAGGAGATTTGATTATGGCATATACCAACCAAAATTTACAGATCAAACAGCTTATCGCCAAAAATTAGAACCTGATTAAAGATCTGCTAGGAAGTCATACTTCTAATCTTCCCACTTTGAAGTTTGTATACAAAAGAAAAATGAACATTAAAAACATTGTGGAAGGACCACCTAGGCTTTATAATTCAAATGGAATGGTAAAATGTGGTAGTTGTGCACAACACAGATATATTTATGACAGTGCAAATATTACCATAAGGACTTATCCTAGGAGTATATGAAACAACGGTAAGTACAATTGTAAGACTATGGGATTAGTATATATCACCATGTGTGCATCTTGCGACAGTTTTTATGCAAGTAAGACTGAAACACAGCTCAGAACTAGGATTTATGAGCATTATTACACAATCAAGAAAAGGATTTATGAAATTCACTTTATAAACACTCTATGCATTGTAGAAATAAAAAAAAAATGTTTCATGTTTTGGAAAATGCACCAATGCCCACTTTTGGTGGTTGCTGGGGGCTGATTATTGAAACCAAAGAGTTACAGTGGCAGACTAAATTAAATGCTAAATCCCCCCAGGTTTAAATGAATGACTGTTAACTATTAAAGTCCACAAATATTTAGAACTACTTCTATTTAGGTTTTTACTTAATATTAATGGCTTTCATGTAAGTATAGTATGCCTTTTATTGTACATTTGGATTCATTTGTTTTTTGAATTTAATTGATTTGATATGTTTATTGGCTGATTTTATCACATTTTTTGTATTATATTTAAAGGGCTGTGTAAAATGGTGTTACCATCTGAAGAGGTCCTGGAACTTTTTAGGACAAAAGCACTTGTATATTATTGAAAAGTGCTATCTTTTCCATGTTTGACATCATGTTTTTGTTTTTTTCTGCTTATTTTCTACTCAGTTCTGAGGATTTGCTTTTTGTCTAACAAAACTGGGTGTGCCATAAATATTGTTGAATTGCAAGAATGGAAATGACTCTGTAAACTGAGTTTTTGTATATTGAAATGTTCTATGTGGCATTCTTGAGTGCTCATTTAAATTATTCACATCAGCAGCAAATAGTCTTACAATGTTACTATATTTTATCACAGTTTCAAATTTCAGTCAAAGGAGATAATTTTTTTCCTTGAACCAGTCCAAATAAGAACGAGCAAAACTTTTTTTGGGTCTACCAACCAAGCTTTGATCAACTTTAAAAATAATTAGTTTGAAGGACAACAAAAATTCTAGGAGGAAGGTCCGCTTGCATTTGTACTAGCCATGAAAAATAAAAAGCTATTGAAGTTTTTTTTTTTACTTTTTTAACATACAAACAGTTGGAGAGTAGATTTTCTGATGCTGTGGCCTATTCCTTTCTTAGACATTTGATTGTTCCTTCAGATTTTCCTTCCAAAATCTGAGAATCTGACGAGTCTCCTAAAATGTTAATCTGGGTGGCTGAGCTGGGTTTCAAAAGATGCCTGTCTTTTCTTTAGAGTTCTTTTTGACAGCACAGTACTTCCTGAATTTCACTGCCATATTCAGTTCTGATAACACCAAACAGTACCCTTTATGTTTTAGCAGTTAAATGTTTTACTCCTTTTTCTTTTTATATCAATTTTCCTTGCGTAAAAAGATCCAGCCTCCTACATATTCATCTTGAATCATTTCTTTTTTTTATTTTATTTACTGAATAAATTTGTATTGATTTTCAGAAACAAACATATATACAATATTTATATCAAAGAAATATTTACATAGTCAAAGCTTAAAGTGGAGAAACAATTCCAAAAACAAACATTACAAAACCAACTTATTTATATAGGATGTCTGTACTTGAAAAAATGTGTTTTCTTGAATGCATCTTTGAACAAGATTATAATGTTTTACAGTCTTCTGTTTCCAGCACTTGATTTACTTTCTGCCAGGCAATGCTTAAGGAAGTAGATCGTTCTGTTCTTTCCTTGATTGTTTTCAATTCCAACTGCGAGACTGATAAAACCATGTTCTTGAAATGTTTAAAATTGGGAGGAGTGACAGCTTTCCAGTTCTGGGTAATATTTTTCCTTGCAATAGCAAGGAGAGTCCACAAAATTACATTGTTTTTCCTTGGAACACAAAATGGCACTGGTGTATTCAACAAAACTAGAGATTTTGTAAGTTGGAAATTATCAGTGAACAGTGCCTGTAAAAAATAGTTAATACTTTCTCAATATTGTTTAAGTATATGGCATTCATAGAACACGTGTTGCCAATAGGCTATTGATTGTGATTTTCACCTCCAACATCTATTTTCTTTATTATATATTAGTTCTAATTTGTGTGGTGTTAAGTATGTTCTATGTATAAATTTCCATATGAAAAGTTGCCAATATAGTGATAAAGACGTTAGTTTTGGAGATGTAAGAACTATTTTTTATCTTTATCATCTGGCATTTTACCATTAACTGTTTCAAAGTATTTCCATATATTATGTTTATTATCAACTCTTGTTTCTTTAACTAATTTGTACAATACTAATAAAATTAATTTCCCATCTGTGAGAAATTCCATCAGCATTATTAACTGCTCTATGAACTTAGGAACCTTTTCCCTAACAGACTTCTGCATTATTGCCTGTTGGTTTAAAACTGTTTGTCTTAATCCCTGCAGTGTTAACCACATGTTATTTTCAAGGTTGAACTCACTAATAATTTGCTCTATCATTAGTACTTTATTAGTGTTTATCAACTGATGCCAGTAAATTAGACCATTCTTACTAAGTGTTTTAACTGTTACTGAGTCCTGAGTTATAATATTATTTTGTGCATATGCTATTGGGAATATGAAAAAAGACCATGATTTTATATCCGGATTTTTGTTTACAAAGTGCATAAAAGACTTTAGGGTATTGATAATGTACTTAAAATTTATATTTTTGTGTTTCCCTGTTGCTATATATTCATTCAATAACCAAAGTAAGCTACTTGGTACTATTTCTGTATGTTTATTTATTGTATCATGGGTGGTTTTTAACCAGATTCTTTTCATGTACTAGTTTCCATTTGGATGTATATTCTTTGTTTAACCATAGAGGAACTGTTTTCAAAGCTGACAATTGTATATATACTTCTATAGCTGGTAAGCCTATTCCACCTTTTTCCCATTTGTCAAAATGATGTCTTAGGGCAACTCTAGTTTTCTTAGGGTACCATAAGAATTTCATTGATAACCCTTCAAATAGTTTTAAATATGATTTAGGTGGAGGTAGTGAGCAAGCTTGTATAAAATACAGAATTTTTGGGAATATAATCATTTTAATTATATATAGTCTTTCCTCCATGGTAAAAAAAATAGCTTATTCCATTTTGGTATGAGTTCTTTCATATTATCCAAAATCTCTTTATAGTTTAGGTGCACTGTTGTATCTATGTCATTTGTAATTTAAACTCTTAAGTGTTTGATTGTATCATTTCCAGATAGATATTTATGATATTTTTTATTTAATGCTTCTTTGTTCATATTTATTAGTAACATATTGGTTTTATTTTCATTAAATTATAGCCCAAAAATCTTAAACTGTTTTGTTACTTTCCATATTTCTTTTAGTGTGTTATCTTCTTTTAAATAAAATGTCATCTGCAAATAGTTGAATCTTTAACTCAAGGTCAGTATCTAGTTCAATTCCTTGAATGTTTTGGTTTGCACATACGAAATTTGCTAATGGTTCTATTACTAATGCGAATAACAAAGGAGAAAGTGGACAACCCTGTTTTGTATCTTCTGTAATGGTAATAGGCTCCATCAAACAAGATCCTATTTTTATGTAGGTTAAAGATTTATCATAAAGAGACCTTATTAATGAATTGTTTATTTCTTGAAATGTATACTCTGTCTTTACAAGTACAATATATGAGAGTTTGCAAACACATAATATCATTATTTCCACTTAAAATGCCACTTATGTTGTTTTTATCCAATTCCCTACTGATTTCTATTTTGTGATTTTTATATCTATATCTATATCTATCTATATATCTATCTATATATATATATATATATATATATATATGTATATATCTATATATATATATATATATATATATATATTTTTTTTGCGTACCCTAACTATTTTGGTAATAACCCATACAATTGAAATGATACATTTTCCAAGGAATTTTGTGACATAGATTTTTCAGATTTTTCTTTTACCTTATTCCAAAATCAAATGTTTTCCCCCATGATAAGGGCTCATTTTTGAAAAATTCAGCGGTTGACTTTAATGAAAACAGGTTAACTTCTGCAAGGCTGAATGATGATTGAGTAGCATCTGGAAGTGGAAAGTGAATAGTCTGTCCCAACACCAAATTCCACCATCCATTCTTTAATTGAAGCCTTTACCATAACCTAGGTCTAATAAAAAGACAATAAAGTACAGCTAATTGTATACTTTTATATCCTTAAGGGGTCATTTCCATATTTCTCATGGGACTCTTTTAGAGGAGTTTAAGGTGTTCAACAGTTGAGACTCTGCTTTGCCTTTAATTTTTCTTTCCTTTTTTTGCCTTTGTGGCTTTTATGTGTGATATTTAAATTTTATAAATATAAATTTAAACTGCGGTGGTGCTGCTGCATTAGCGTTGTCGCTTCACAGTAAGACGTCCTGTTCGATTCTCAGCTAGAGCGTCTTCTGTGTGGAGACATGCGTAAATGGGCGTACCTTTGTTGAAGGTTGTGAGTCAGAGCCGGCAACTCGGTATGTAAAAATCTACTGCCAATCATTAGCAGACCGGAGTTCCACTGTGGCGACCCCTAACCAGGAAAAGCCGTAAGACACAACATTTGAATTTTATAAATTTAGCTTTGCAACACATTCTATTTATTTTTTCAGCTGTATTCTCTGCAGCAAAATATGATTGTGGTAGACATGTTTTGTTTTATTTGTATTTGTTAACTAGGGTAAATTATGGATCTCCACTAACCTATTTTAGACTCAATTTGGAAGCAATGTCTGGTTAAGTGACTTGCTCAGAATCACGCAATTAGGCAAATGGAAGTGGAAATAAAACCATGGACCATTGGAAGCAGCTTGTTAACATCTCATAACCTTAATTATCTATGCCAACTGCCAGATGGCACAGTCCCTTCTTTAGCTGACCTAGTAAAGCTTATGATGTCATATCCAAAATAATGACAATAAAGATGTCTATATTCTGTAATATTTCTAAAGGAAAATAGTAACTCAAGTAAGAAACAAAAAATGTAGGACTGAACACTCCATTCTTGAATATGACCATAATAGATGTAGAATAAAATAATATTGCCACGGCAATCTTGGTAGCTAAGATATGAAAAAATAGTGGAATTTTAATCTGTATCTGAAGAAAGAAAGTAGAAATTAACACAACAGATAGTCTACAGACATCAGCTTTCATAGTAAATTAGCAACTTATCTATGCATTTAACAGGTCCAGAGCTGTCCAGATGACTGGTCAATATATGTAAACCTGTAAATACAAATAGGAAGATACTGTTAACCTCTAAATAAGCTAAATTTCAGTAGTGCCTTGAAAATGTTTGAGACGAGCAAAGATAACAAGCAATCTCCATGGTATCTCCAAAGTCTCAAACAACCCACTAAACATGTATAGTGGATTCAAAAACAAAACAGTATAAGAAACATCTCTGTGTGGAAGCTTTTCAGTCCATATATCTCTAGTTAATCACTGTATATTAATCAGATCAAACAATAGTAGTAGAATTAGCGAACTTAAACTCGTCAAGTCAAAAAAATAATAAAAAATGTATAATTTGAAATATTGTACAGAATTACTAAGTATTCAAAAGTAATCCAAGCAAGGCAGGCAGTCTGTTTCC
Source organism: Protopterus annectens (assembly GCF_019279795.1). NCBI lineage: Eukaryota > Metazoa > Chordata > Ceratodontiformes > Protopteridae > Protopterus > Protopterus annectens. Next base: position 1,662,456,132 of record NC_056737.1, read on the forward strand.
AGTCGAAAATCCTTTATTAAGTACACAGACAAGTGATCCAAGTAAAACAAAAATAATAGAGTAATAGTTTCCTCACAAGCGTTCTAAATATATATATATATATATATATATATATATATATATATATATATATATATATATATATATATATACACTTTTATCAGGCAAGGGAGTGGTTTATTGTGTTGTAAAACAAAGTGCTATTGGTACACGTGTTAAATTCATATCCCTTCCCCCATCAATGTGACATTCGAGCTGGTCCTGCCCTACTTAGTAGCTGTCATAATAATATAACCCTTATGTACTTAGAGTTTAAGTTCGCTACTTTTACTACTATTATCTGATTAATATACAGTGATTAACTAGAGATATATGGACTGCAGGATAAGCAAAGATACCATCTCTTCATCTTTCACTCTTTCAAGAATCATGGTCTTTCTTCTCAACTTCTTTATATGTCAGGAATTACCTTTTCTTAGCTTCTTTCTCAGCTCTTAATTCAGAAACTGTCAAACAGACTTCAGTTTCTACTGGGATATCAAAATGGCCCTGTGTTATAACTCTACTACCCTACTGTGTGCATTACAACAAAAGTATCTGTATGATATACATGGAAACATGTCATGAAAAGTACGTAAAAATGAATTACTTCTATGAAATATCAGCAATGAACATTATATGAAATATTCAATCTCTGCAACTCTGTGAGACAATATGTTTTCTGGTAGCTCTTAGTCCTATGTATAACCTTTATTACCATGAAATATAAACTAATGCTGTCACAATCATTTCAGTTACCTGTGTAATAGTTTATGATATGTAAATTAATTCTTCTGCAATCATTTCAAAATTATCCATGTAATTCTCATTTAATTGTTATCTCTAAAACAAAATGAACAATTGAATCCAGGTCATAGCTGAAAGGTGCCCATGGACCAGTTTACGCGTCCATTCAACAAAGTAAAGACATTTGTAAAAAGGGAGTAAGACTGTGTAACAACAACATACCCCAAGTGTTGTTATTGGTATAGTAACCCATAATGAAGCTTGAAATAATAGAATCTTAATGTAAGTGAGATTGCAAGTCATGGGAATACTAAATATAATCCTTAGTCAGTCAATCATCTGATACAGAATCCTCATCACTGGGAGCAGAGAAATAAGGTAGAAAAGGAGGCATGAGGTACACATTGGTGACAATCTGCAACAAACTCTTGGTCAAGGTAAGAACAGCATTTTTACATGCAAATGACATTTCTCTAGGTCAGTGATTAACTTTCTGTTTTCTGGACTAGGGGAAGGCATAGTATCTCTTTCTCCAGCCACCCCGAGAAGACCCTCCTGGTGTGTCACCCATCACTAAAATGTATGGTTCTCCCATGCCTGTACTGGACACTGTTAACAGACAAACAGGATGTATCTGACCCACAGAAACATAGTGGCTGGCAAAGCTACACCAGAGGGATTTTGATTAATCCAGTAAGTGGTCTGATGAATCAGTGATGGCAACTGCACTGTCATCCGCCATCAGATCAGGCATTCACTGAATCTGAAGGTGAGGGCTTGTGATTTAACTGTTTTTTTTTTTTTTTTTTTCTTTTTAGATATGTTGAGAGAAGGTCCAGCAGGACCAGAGTAAGTATCCATGCTGTAGTCAAGGAAGAGGCCTGATTGCCCATAAGCTGTGCTACAGAGAGTTGTTTGGAAAGTAATTTGTCACATAGTATACACAAGCAGCACACAAGCACCCAAAAACCCCACAATAAAGTACACAAGTAGCACATATGAAGCTGCATCTGCACAAGGCGGCAAGAAAGTTCTGAATAGTTTTAGTCACTCTGTCTGCTTATATAGTTCCCTCCAAAAGGATTTTACCTACAAGCAGAAAGTGGGACAATGTGAGACTTAATATGCCTTTTAATTTGCAATCATCATATAGAGCAAGGGGTTTAGTTTTGCTACCCCTGGCTGAAATAACTGGGCAAAGAGATGAATCTATGAAGTCCTTATGTGTTTTTGGGATGCCAAACATATAAGGAATCCTTGGGTTATTGAAGACATAGAAAGCAAAATAAGTATTTGAAATACTAGTTGATAAGTAGCTCTTCCAACCATAAATCTGTCTTCTTATATGCTACCAACATCTTATTTATAGACACTTACCTATAAAAATATTAAGCATTTTAAACATTGTATTGCTAGTGATCTGTGAATGTAAGTAAAACCACTCCACCCTTTCATTTTTTCATAACCCACACAGATGCATCTTTGGACATCTATTTCATTGAAGTCAGTTCTGCAGTTGACAAATTATGAAAAAATAACTTTTCTTGTTCTCTAAGCATCTGTGGATATCTCCTTCACATGTTTTTTTCAAACAAATTTAGATGGGGGAGGGGGGGTCAAAGGGTGGATAAAAATACATCTTTTTTAGCCCTCTGTTATTATTGCTACTTCTAAAAAGCCAAGCAAAATGGAGCTTCCTAATGAACAATTTTAATTCAGCAAGAACAGCAACTATAGTTGCCCTCCCCAAAGGAGCAAACAAGAAATATGTTTTAAATGATGAATAAATATTAACAATGTTCTAGTGTTGCTATGGGAGCTGCTTCTACACCTATTATTGCTAATTTAATTTTGTTTAAATGGTGAAATGAAGAGGTTTTTAAGTCTATCCCAAGAATTCATTAAAAGGCCTATCTCGAGCTATATAACTCATGCTAGAAAGGCCCTATTCCCTCAACTCTGTAATCTGTGATTCAGAGACATGTTAGCTACAATGGCAAACTTGTAATTGTCCTGATGGCTAGTGTGTCTTCTTCACTACCCAACCACTGTAATAGTTTATGTTCTGTTATGGCACATTTGTAGAAGCCCTAGTGTCTAGTGTTTTCCCCACCCCTGATCCCTGTAATGGTGCCAGTGTCATTATGACACTTAGGTATAAGATATCCCTGGTGTCAAGTGATCACTCCCCCAACTCCGATTCCTGTAGTAATGTCAGTTCTATGAAGGCCGTCTAGTGTCTAGTGATTCTCCATACTCCCCAGTCATGTATCAATGTCAGTTCCACGAAGGCCCTTATGTAAATAGTCATCCCTGGTGTCTGTTTGCTGCTTTCACTCTCTCCCCTATTTGGACTTAGTTTGCAGTGTGATGTATTTGCAGTTTACAATGTATCCAAATTTGACATAGTATTCCCTCAAAAAGCATTTAATTTCATTTCTGCAGTCACTATCTGCACAGCTGTTTGAGACCAGGAAATAAAATGTGTCACTTACTCTATTTCTTCCAGATCTATTTTTAAAACTTGATAGGGGTAAATAAAATAATTTTATTTCTCATGTTTAGTGATAATAAAAGTTTTGCACTTTCACCTTCATCAAGAGGCTACTCTGTTCCTCCTCACTTTCAGCCATCAGAGTGGTATCATCTGCTTTTCTAAAGTTGTTAATCTTTTTTCAGCACTTTTGATTCCAAAATCTGATTTATCCAACTCATAATTTCACATGATGTATTCAGCATATAAATTGAGTAAGCAGAGTAACAATATATAGATTTTTCTTACTCCTTTCCCAACCATGAACAAATCAGTTGCTCTATATTCAGTTTTAACTGTTGTTTTTTGTTCTGCATACAGATTGTGCAGGAGGCAAGAACCTGCCAAAGTTATTATGGCTACACAGTCAAAGGCTTAAGAGTGATCAATAAAGCAGTACTACATCACTGTACCTTATGATAAATGACTAAACCTCTCAGTATTTTCCATTTTTGTTTTAATCATAATACCATAGTTTGTACAGTTATTTGTCTAAGTTTTGTAATGCTGCATTAGGCCTTATTGTTTACCTAATATAGTCTAAATATTACAAATAATATATAGAAATCTTACCAGTACAGAAATCCACCAAAGAATAACATACTTAAAGTGCTAAATGGAATAATATGTATCTTGTAGGCTAACATCATGTGCCATTTTTGATAAAGGCCGTCCTCACTTTCTTGATCACTGACTGCTCGTAAAGCAGGAACTGAAATGTAACATGAGAAGGACATAGTTAGAAAAAGTGCAACTATTCCTGTGTGTTGCATTAGCATGCAATATGTGCACAATTTAAATCAACCATTTGAATGAACAACTACCATGTCATTTGAAATCTTGCCCTATATTGTGTAAAACTAAATTGAGAAAAACATGAGAATACTGAAATGAGGAGGTAATATGATTCCTTTTATATGGAATCATAGGAGGTTACTAGGCTAATGACCCTGGGACCCTTACAAGTCTAGCCAAGAGTTTATTCATAGATGATTCATAGATTCATAGATTAGTACTAGGCTAACTGCCCTTGTGAGCCATTTGAAGCCTAGCCAATTATCCCTTGTGAGATTCAAACCCTGTACCTTGTGTTTGTAAGGCAAACACCGTAACCATTAGGCCACCCTTCCAACCTCCCCCAAAAAATAAACCCCAGTCAGCACCTGTCAACCTTGTCAGTGAGGGACAAAGGTGGAACCCCTGGGACAAACTTATGGTTTCCATCCACTCATCAAGCTTGCGTTTGAAGAGGGTCAGTGAGGTACTCTGTTTAACATGTAGGGGAAGTCTACTCCAGAGATGGGACAGCCTCTGGGAGACAAACCTGTCTCTTCAGCAGGTTTTGTTGATGTTGCATATTAGATTTAGGCCTATTGAATGGGAAATGCATGAGGAGTTAGACTTATGGATATGGAGCATCTCTATTAGGGCAGGATCCGAGATTGCCTTGTAGGTGAGACACAGATCACCTTTGAGCAATCTGCATGATACCGGGCAGAGTGATAATGATTTAAGTCTGTCTGCATAGGATAGGTGTTGGAGGCCATGGATTCTCTTTGTGAGGTATTTCTGTGGCCTTTCCAATCGTAATCTGGGATGGCATATCAACATGACTCACACTGGTGTCTGATAATTTTGTGAATCAGTATGTAATTATTATACCACTTTATAACAACAATATAATGCTTCATAGCTGCCATTTTTGTAGCCATTGTGAATCTACAGCATGCTGTGCCCTGATTGGTTGCTAGTACTACTCGTTTTGTGGGATGACAGGGCATAGTTATGCAATACTGGCCACCACATCTGTCCCATTTGATAAAGGGGGGGTTGCCTATGCATAGTCAAATGTCTTAGATATGTGACAGAATGTGCTAGATTCCAGCCTCAGGGAGTGCTTCAGCAAGTTTCTTGTAAACTGTGGACTAGTTTCACTTAAATAGTAGCACAGGGAAAAACTATCAAACACAGAAATATCCCCCCCAAAACAAAAAAAATAGTAATTCAATCAAAATGAACACCAGACACCAGAAACACATACAACAACTCAAATACATTACTAAGTTGACAAAAATAGTAATAATAATGTAAAATAAAATAGGAATCAGGGCATAAGCTAGATATGATTTACAGTAATTAAAACACTAAAACCTTATCACCTGATCAGGAACAGTAAAATACATTCAGAAAGGGAAATGATACACTCCTGAAGAAAGTGACAGCAAGAACACCACAAAAAGAAAATGAAGATGTATGAGAAGGGACAGGAAGTGAGTAACAAGAAGAAAAACAGAAGTTCATATGGCAACAGAAAATAGTCACTCTAACCTAAGCTGATTATAGACACACACACACACACACACACACACACACACACACACACACACACGCACATGCACATGCACACACACACACACACACACACACACACACACACACACACACATGCACACACATACATGCAGTAGAAAGGCTCTGCCAGGAATTGTTTCACCTAAGAAATAAATCTGAAGGCACAGTAAACAAAATTAAAACACCGCATAAATACAAAATACAAATGTACACTGAAGTATAAATAAAATAGACTAGTCTGATTAAATAAAGCCATCAAGAAAACAATCAGCTAAGTTTACCAATCCTCACTCAAGCAGTATAGATAAACTTACTAAACTACATGTAAATCCTTATGCTAGTCATTGGATAGGAAACTGTTTCACTGATGGAACCCAGCAAATCAAGACTGCGGGCACATTTTCACAAACAAGCTTATGCTATCAGCTTCTTCCAGGGCTTGGATTTGGGGACACTCTTGTTTGGAATTTATTTATCTGATGTCAAAGCTCATATCAAGGCTCTTTGGTTGACTACATTTGCTGATGACTGCAAACTTGGTGCCATTGTCAACTCCCCCAAGGACTCCCAAATTCTACAAGAAGGGTTATCATGTACAGACAAATGCTGCCAAGACCACAGATTCAAGATAAATGCTAAATACGTGATATCGTACCTTCTGTCAAACAGGGACATCCATGCCTCTATTACATTAAGGGTACCCCCGCTTAAAACAGACACAGTTGTCAGAGACTCTTTAATTATATAGATACAGTCATAGGGAAATCCTTCTATTTAGCCCAGCTGATTACTAAGGGACATCATACCTCTCAACTGTACAGATATTCACAGAATATCCAGATTTTTTCCTCATATTTTTGAACTGTTCCTCATAAAATTTGTGGGTTTTCTGTCAAATCATTGAAGACTGAAGTCACTTAATATTACTAAATAATGACAGACGTTAGAGTTTCAGATTTTATATCTTTCAAAAAATACATAATAATGTAATGCAAAACTTGTTATTCTAGCAATGTTCTGTGTTTATAGGAGCAATATTTAAATTTTGTTCCTATTTTTGGGCCTTTGTCCTCCCATTCTTTCTGGCTATATCCAGATTTCTTGCACTGAGTGGTTGAGAGGTATGCTATGGGTATTTCCTCCGGGTTCAAGGGCTGGTCCCTTATTAGACCAATAATTGAATACAATACTCGTTTGACATATACCTCTCCAAACATATGATAAAACTTGAAAGACCCCAGCATTTTCTCACAAACAAAATCAAGGGCCTGAGTTCTATTACTCTTGCATGATACCTCAGAGCTGAGCTCTTTCTCTCTAATCTGTCTCATAGAGACTCCTTAGGGGTAACCTCTGTCTGGCCTACAAAGGATGTTTTGTCCTGAATGACTTTTACATTTGCAAAATTGGCAACACTTTGAATAACCTTGCTAAAGGCTTCAAACTTTACTGTAACACAAACCAAACCTGCTGGCATGATAGGGACTCCCAAAGAATTATTTTATACTGAAACACACTTTCCCTAAATGTAAAACAAACAAGTTCTCTTATGTTCTTCAAATGCACCCTGAATAAATGGATGAATATCTACAAATACATCTCCTGTCTAACTCTACCAACTCTCATGACTAAGGGATAGCACATAGCAAAATTTGCAGTAGCTAAACTACAAATGATTTACTTGATGAATTGCCTAGTAAAGTATAAACCTATGGGTTGGGGGGACATTGTTGCTTAGATATATGTCTTTTTCAATTCTTGGGAGTTGCCACAAAATGACTACCCTTGTTGTGAATATTTTTAGGGAACAGTAAACATATCATCAGCTAAACTAACTTAAAAAAATGATGGAGAATATTACTGCTTGCATGTATGTGTTTTTCTCAGAGTTGCTACCAGAAATGTTATCTCGGGAATATTTCTGATCCTGTGTTACCTGGAAAACAATATAAATGCTTATGAAACACGTTTACTGATATGCAAGTCTCTTCATCTGGATTCATTCACCTGCCACAACTCAGCTGAAGAGGTAAGTGGTTTACCACCTGTTTATAAACTAGATTGTGCAATGGCACACAACAGTTTGACAGAAGGGCCCCTTGAATGTCTGTTGCAGAAACATCACAGCCTCAATTTAAAAAAATATAACCTGTATGTCAATCTATTTGTTAAAATGGATTATTTTAATATTTTACCTACAAACATGTAATTTTCATACCTAAACTAAATGTAAAATTCAAGCTAGGAAATATACATATGTCCATTTGATAAATGCAACAAGCCATGTGGGGTTATGCATGCTACAGATATTATCACACTCCCATGGACTCCAAGGCACTTACCCTTTGGACTTGTACCTCACATCACTCCCAGGCATGTGTTAACATTTCTGTATATATAAACAAGTAAATAATATGTATTTTATTGCTGTTTGATAGTTGGCTCACAAACAAATACATTTTTTATGTAACTCAAAAAGGCCCATTATTTGTGGTGTTGAGTCATATTTTGTGCAGTTGATATGTGATCCCTGAAACTGTGGTAAAAAAGAAGAATAGATTTATTAGTACAGATAAAATATAGATAAAAGAATTGGCTTATACCATTCTGTTGTTGAGAATATAAATGCTGATATTGCAAGGAAAATAGCTGAGAGATGAATAGGTGATAAGAAGGGGTTATAATTAGAGTTATGGGTAGCTGGACATTAAAGGAAATCAGATATGATTGTGGTAAAAGTTCAGTATTGATGTAAAATGGGTTTGCACCATTACTGGAAAATGCTGATGAGAATATAGAGACGAAAGGCTGAAATGAGGTTATGGAGCTGAGAGTAGAGGGTGACTACGTAACACGTAGAGGGTGACTACGTAACACGTAGAGGGTGACTATGTAACAGAGAACTAATAAAATGAGGGTAGTAATGGCCGAGTCATGCTCTCCTGCATGTTGAAACTTTGGGTGTTACTAGTGTGGGATCTATTAAATTTAATTGTAAGGAGAGTGTTAAAAAGAATAGCATACTATGGTGTAAATGATTAAAACTAGATTTATTTATTTTATTCTGGACTAGCTATGGAAGAGAGAGAATGTGAGTAAAGACGTAAGGATCCGTCATAGTATGCTTCCTAATAGAAGTACAAGACTTGAAATTGTGAGTCCTGAAACTGAGAAAAATTAAGTGTGATTCAACAAGAGTAACATCTAGCTTCAAATTTACACACATTTAAAATATTCTTTTCGCGAGAACTGCCCCTTGCACCCCCATGATGTGAGAGGTTGCATTCACGACACTCCCATTACTTATATATACTAACAATAAGGTCACTGTATCTTAGGATCAAAGCACCCCTGTTCATCCTTATTCATGTGTACTAACTAACCATTACCCTGCAACTGTCCCTAACCCATACACATGTGAATACTGCACTCATGTCTCAGCTGAAGCAGTGAAGTGCTTAATGTGGGGTAAGTGTGTGTGTGTGTATAAGTGTGTGTGTGTAAGTGTGTGTGTGTGTGTGTGTGTGTGTGTGTGTGTGTCTGTGTGTGTGTGTGTGTAGTAGCATCTGTACTAATCTGCTTGCTGCAGCTGCAGGAGCAGAGTAAAACACTTTTTTAACTCATCAGCTTTGAGTTGAGAGTCTGCCAGTTTGAGAATTTGTGACAGATGCCAGAAGAGTAAGCTATGGTTTTTAATATCTCTGAAATAATCTTCCCCTACATATAAAATAAAATGATACCTGCATGTCCTTTAAGGCAAAGCTTGATGATTAGATGGGCACCCACAAATTCATCCTTGTTTTCTCATTCTGAAGTCAGGACATGCCTGTGAGGGTGAGTAGTGACAAGGTAATTATGGTCCTTGGGCTGAGTATGCTTTGTAACTCTATGAGTCAATGAATCTATTAAAAACATCTATGATGCCAATGTCCACTCCTCAAGAGATTGTTCCAGACCTATTATCCTTCGGAGCCATGGAGAGTACCCCTACAGTGCTAGGTTATAATACCTTCCACACATTTAGGCCAGCCACTTCACGGGCACAGACTAAAGGTGGAGGTGTCTCTATTTACAGCAAAGATAAATATACTTCAAGGCTAGTCAAACAGGGCAATGTACTTGAGTTGCTCCATGTTAAAATCACCACAGGCAAAATACAATACCACTTCCTTGCAAGCTATAGGCCCCCCTCTATGATAACACATAGCATGTATTTAAACTTATTAGAAACACTAACCATTCAACCCAATACCATATTCATGGGTGACTTTAATTACCTCACTATTAACTGGGAATCCTATACGTCACCAAATGTACATGCACAGAGATTCCTGGATTTTGTAAATACAAATTCCCCGATCCAGATAGTCAGTACACCAACCAGGGGTGCAACCATACTGGATCTGGTCCTCACTAATATGGGAGAGTGCTAAACACCCCCTGCTATAATGCCTTCCTTGGTAAAGTCAGACCACAAAATGGTCTCCTTTGAAGTAAAAATAAAACCTGGACCCCCAGTTAAACCTGGAATATTTAGGAAGGATTCTAAGGCAACCTCTTGCTATTAAGTGAGAACCTGTCACAATTTCAAGCCCCCATAAACCCTGAGAACACTGCTGCCTATGCAGAACTGTTCATAGAAACCCTGTACAAGCATGTTAATAACTAGATAGAGGCAGCTGTACCCACCAGAAAGAAGTGCAGAACTAACTCAAAAAACAAGCCACCCTGGTGGAATCACAAAAATAGTATGTGTAACAGGAGTAAGAAAACCATGGCAAACCTTAGGAGGTGCAGCACCCAGCAGAAAAAAAGCACTCTCATCAAACTAAACAACCAACTTAGAGGACAAATGATGTCTACCAAAGCCAAATATGAGGTATGTTTGGCCTCCCTGGTGAAAGACAACTACAAAGCATTCTTTAGTTATGTCCGCAACCTCAGAGGCAATACACAATTGTGTACAGAGCTCATTGTAAATGGAGCCACCTATACTGAGCCAGAAGACACAGTAAACCTCCTGGCTGATAAATTCAGCTCCAGCTTTACCCCTGTCTCCCCCTCAATCTTCCCTCAGGAAATATCATCAAATATAACTCCCCCTATTATCATTAGGGAACAGGTCCTTAATGCTCTCTCTAAAACCAAGACTGCATCAATGGGCCCAGTCAATATCCCAGGATGCCTTCTAAATAGCATGAAACACAACCAATCAGGGCCTCTGGAATTACTATTTAACTGTAGCTTCCAAACAGGTTTCATGCCTCATGAATGGAGAAAAGCAACAGTCCCTCTGCACAAAGGTGGGCCATCTACAGACCCGGGAAACTACAGAACCATAAGTCTCACTAGTCTTACATGTAAAGCCATAGAAAGGATTATCATGGAGATGATCAATAGAGATATTGTAAACATCCAGACACTGGAAGCAACCCAGTTTGGTTTCGTTAAGGGCATATCATGCCTACTCAACCTGGTGGACTTCTTTGAGAAGGTCACTAAAGTAATGGATGAGGGCAAAATCGTTCACACTGCCTACCTTGACCTGGCCAAGGCATTTGACACAATACCCCACCCAGGAATTGTTGACAAACTCATGAGGTTAGGTGCAAACCCATATGTCACCTGGCAGATAGCCAACTGGTACACAGACAGGACCTAGGAAGCTAGAGTTGGAAAATCCCTCAGGGATCAGTCCATGGACCGCTCCTTTTTGGCATTTACTTCTCAAAAGTGAAAGCCAATGTCAGTGGTCTCTGGCTGACTAAATTTGCAGATGATTGCAAATTAGGAGCTCTCATCGAATCTCACACTGACACAAATGTTATCCAGGAGGGGCTGACAGAGACAAACAACTGGTGTCAGAGCCATGGACTAAAACTAAATGCCAAGAAATGCATAATAGTATCCTTTGGGAAGTCATCCATCCTTAGTAACTGTCATATTGAAATCACACTCCTCAGAGCTGACGTAGTAGTCAGGGACTTAGGGACACACATAGTAATTTAGACTTTGACCATCATGTGTCTATAGTGTTGAGGAAATCATTCCATGTTGCGCAACTTATAAAAAAAGGTATGGCATCTGAGTCCAAGGAAGTCATTGTTCCACTGAATTCGGCATTCATCAGATCTATCATTGAGTACAATGTCCCCTTTGGTATGTACCTAAGCAGGCATATCCAACAATTGGAACATCCACAGATGTTCTTCACTAAAAGAATACAGGGCGTAAGTAAAATGTCCTATGCAGACTGCCTCAAGGCCCTATCCCTGCATTCCGTCTCCTACAGGCTTTTGAGGGGAGATCTATGCCTGGCATACAGGGTGTTGTCAGACCCCACTCAGATGGACCTCCTGTATATCTGCAAAACAAACACCAGCATTATCCATTTTAAAGACTTAAACCTTGCCTGTGATATAAATAGGACCTGCTGGAGAGATAGGTAGGTATCCCAGAGACTACCATGTCTATGGAACAGGCTACCCATCCATGTGAAGCAAAGTTCCTCCCTAACCAAATTCAAGTGCAACTTGGACAATTGGATGGGAAACTAGAAATTCATCCCTGGTTTGGAACCTATGTCTGTAATGGACACAGGTAACCTGTAAATGATTCATCTCCCAGGCCCATACTTACACTTATTAAGAGTATCAAAACTTGTCAGAGATTTGGGATGCATGGCTAGGCTTAAAAGGGCCCTTGTGATCGTTAGCCGAGTAAACACCTATGAACCTGTAAGGAGCCAAAAAGACTCCTGGGTCTGGCATCTTGCTGTTCTTAGATGCACCCCCACCCCGGTGGCTAACCTCTTGGCTGCTATGGAATCTGCCTGCAACTTGGCATGGGGTAGCATGTTGATAACATGGTCCTGACATAATATCTGGTTGCAGCCCCACGGTATTTATATCATACATGTACACCCATACCATCTGTCCCTGACAAGTGCCATCCATGTGTTCTAAGTGCCGGATGAAAAAAATAATTTTTCATCATGGATGAAATTGTCCAGCATCTGCTGTCCACCTCCTTCTCAAGACATGAGGTGACTACTGAGCACATGACACAGAGTTATAGACTGATTGCTATGTGGACTAGTTGGTTGACTGCTACATGCTATACTTATAGGGGCAGCTGTGGGGTATGTCATATGATAGACGTAGGGATAAACAAGGGAATACATACAGCTAGTGTACTTGCTACACATTGTTACATGGCACACATTACTGGGCTCATCCACTTTATTAGGACCTAAAGGTATGCATAGGATAAGGCAGTCATTCCTGTTGCTACTATTAAGACACTTTGGTAAATGCTACCGACATGGCCATGCCCCAGTATGGGTCTACTTGAGTTTGTTGAATGCTTAATTGAGTGGACCGCTATTCATCGAACCCTATTCTGCAAAGCTCAATTAAGTGGACGACAATTTCAGTGAAAACTTACCCAGGGAAAGGACGTGGTTGGCCATTATTGGGTATTTGCCCTTTTTCCCACTGTAGTGTGATCTCAGAGTTGGTATATTTAGTTGGGGGGGATGAAACCCATTCACATTGGGAGGTGTGTAGCCCCCCCACTTTGCATAGTTTTACATTTTGTTGTCTTTGTTATGGTCAGGAGCTGGCCCAGTGGTTATTTTGCCTGGGGAAGATTTCACTGAAATTGTCATTCGCTTAATTGAGCTTTCGATTAATTGGGTTCAATGAAAAGCAATTCGCTCAATTAAGCATTTAACAGTATGACAGAGATGCCCCAGTACAATAGGACAATACACATGTGCAAACAGAGGACTGATAAATTTATGACCACAGGCCACCAAATAGATTAGGCAAGCTATTCCCTCACAGATATCATGTCAGAAATGTAGGGGTATATTTTCTTCCTGTTGTAGGCTACCTTTCTGCCAAAATAGTTTGCATACAATATTCACATGCAAACATACATTTTCCTGTTAGCTTTTGGCAAAGAGAATTTCAGTGCAAGGGTGCACATCCTTAGGATAGTATGCAAACAGAGCTCACTACACACTTTCAAAGTATCATCTGCCTCATCAAGACTGTCTACAGATCAATTTTGTACTGTTATTTCTCCTAATACTTTTGTCCAGATAGCCAATATAGCTTCCCAAATCTGTATGACCTAGCTTATGGAATGGTGGTGCAGCTATTAAACAATGCAATTTTACACTTGTTTGCATGACACACAAGCAAATCAGGCCAGAATGCACAAATGTCTATGAATAAGTTTATTTTGCTGCTGTGCATCCATAATTTTAAGTATAGCCTTCTGCTTCTGTGATCACCTCTGATGCTGTGGCTGAGAGCTTCTGCTAGAGACCTACACAAGTGCATGCATCATGCTACTTCCCATCTACAACTCAAAATTCCCATTGCAAGTGTGGTTCCAAGGCTGACATCCATGCCTCAGAAAAATGACACCATTTTCACGGGAGATTCAAAAGATTTGCAGAATTTGCTAATGTGTGCCAGAGATCTCAACGGTGTATGAAGGAGAGTAAGAAAATGCTTTTTCACCTTCATGGCCGTTTCAGGGAGCACCTACTGGATCCTTTTGATGGTGCACAAACACATTGATGCTTGGTATGACATGGCTGAAGAATTGTCCTCAGCCATGGACAT
>NC_056737.1:1662475441-1662485441 GCF_019279795.1 Protopterus annectens
CCACTGAAATTGTAATGCTTTTGTTAGATATTTCTAGTCAATAAATATAAATAAATAAATAAATAAATAAATAAATAAATAAGAACAATACTTATAAAATCCCATGTTTGCAATATCAAATTCTATCTGCTATTGATACATGTGAATGTAGTACCGAATGTTGGTGTATGTGTGGAGGCTATGATTTACTGTTTATGTCATTAAGTGTGTCAGCCTGTTGTCACACAGGTAAGGTGTCCATCTGTGCTGCTGATGACCATGGATCAGGAAGGGGCTTGGGCTATAGCTGACGTCAGGTGGAAGAAAGGCCTGGCAATCTACTGCCATATCCTTGCAAAGAAAACTTTATGCATAGTCCAAATGACTATTCATAGATCACCATGAATTATTGTTGTCTCAACAACACTTCACACACACACACACACACATATAACTAAATGTAAGGTCTCCTGATCATTCCATTTCTGCCTGTTACAATGAACAGTTTGCATTTAAGGGAACATGCAGATGACTACCAATCATTTTGGCTCTTTTTATGCCTTCTCCTTCATTGATTATACCAATAATTATATATCATAAAGATAGTGTGCTGTGTTACATGAGAAAATGATGTGAGCCTTGCTGTTTCACTTAGGGGCACTATCTTTAGCTGCACATATTCTGTGATACAAATGTAGAATTTCTCCTTGGACACACTTAACTCATTCATGTACACAACAACTTTTTTCAGTACTTCATTGTAGCTTCGTATTGCATCATGACATTTTTGTGCCGTGTTCCTTGAGTGATGTATTAAGTAATAATAGACAGGATAAAAAAGGGCTAGATGTGACACATGACAACAAGACTGTTTTTCATGATGTCAAATGATGATAAAGAGAAAAAAGGAAAACAAAGGCAGCCTAGCGTGGTTTGGGGGATACGCTTTACTGAGGGTCTCTTTTTGTGCTGAAGTGTATATTTTCCCATGTGCGTGGCTTTACTGCCTTATTGAATGACCTTTATTGCTTTGTTTGATTTCTCCTGAGTGTTGCTCTTGCTATCTTATTACTCTGGGGTTGTTCCTAGCCTATAGTGGGATACAAAAAACATTTACCTTCTGTTGCCTCAAGCCCAGCCGTTTATCTGTGAGTGTGTCTGCCTGAAATGTGTTTTTGTACACTGCATACATGCATTTGTGCACAGCTATTTGTTAACAACCTTTTCATATATCTAGCTGCTTATCTGTGAATGCTTTTGACTGTATGTTTTTTTTCTTATTCACAGTTGTACCTCTGCTTATTTATTAGCTATATGATGTTGCTGATTTTCCTGTGAATGTCATGTTATCTGTATTCCGCTGTATACCATTACCCACTGTTATAGTAGATGCCTACCAATGATTGTTATTTGCTTAAATGTCATTGCCTACTACTCTCTAGTACTGTTAATTACCTGAAGCACTCCACTTTCTTCCCCTTAGTGTTCTCACTCACCCCCTATACTCACTATTTACCTCCACTTCTCCACCCTTAACACATACCAGCACTCTTTCCCTTACACCCAGCACACCCTGAGTGCACTCCTTGCTCTAGCCTCCCCACTCACATACCAGTCTTACCTGCTGCCCTCACTCACAGACTTTCTACCTACTTACACAAACTGACCTACTCCCCCACCTCCAGTTTTACATCTACTGGTTAACTTGTTTCACTTGTATGTACCTACCATTGTTGCTCTTTCTCTACCCCTAACTTCTATCTTCTCTCTTCTTATTTTTTCTAGGATAGCAAATAGTCTCTGCAGTATCCAAACCCTGTGGTGACCCAGCCTGAACCCCCTACAATCAATTCCCCTACATGGGTATTCCTCTATAGAATACCAGGAGATACTTCATGTACGTGTAGTCAAGAGTAATTTATATTGTATTTAATACCTGTACTGCTACTCCTGTCCTGGCTGTAAGCTAGCACTTTCTCTGAACCACCACTCCTTGGTGTCTGCCTCTTTCTCTATATCCCACTCCCTCTCCCTGAATCAACTAGCTCTCTAGCTTTCTGACAACAGTGCCTTTCCTCTGCACATATCTTTGATCCCCCCCTTCATCTGCACTCCTCTACCTGGGTACCTGGCTCTTGGTTTGGTACGCTAAACTTCTGCTGTACATCACTACTGACCTACCATGCCTCTTTCCTCCTGCACCTCTGTCTCCCTGCCTTCTCTGACTCTTATTTGCCTAACTTCCCTGGCTTTCTTGATTGTTTCTGGTAACTTAGTTTTCTAGGGGTGCATGCCCCGCTCCGTTCGCCCTTCACTATGCTTGGGCTCTCTTTGCTCCCCTACCCCCATTCCCATCCACCCCTACATCAATTACACTTATACTCTCCATTCCCTCCCCTTCCTGCCTGCTCAGCCTCATACAACACACTTCCTACCAATATTCCTCCCTATTCACCTCACTTCCATCCCTCCCCTTCCTGCCAGCCCAGCCTCTCACAACACACTTCCTGCCAGTACTCCTCCCCAACTCGCCTCACTTCCTTCCTCCACTTCAGTTTTACTCTCCATACTAACTCTTACTCATCCCCCTGACAATGCAGCTCTTCCTCTTCTTTGCCATTCCACTGCTCTTATACCTATCAGCCTTAACCTCATTTCACTCATATGACTCATACCTCTCCAACCCACTTAAAGATTCCCCCACCTCTACCTTCCACACTAACCTCTTAATTACTTCCTACTCAGCTATCTCTCCATCACTCTTTAGTATCTCCTCCTCTACTTTTCACAAATTTACCCTCCATCACAGCCATACAAATACCCTCAAACCCAAGCTAAAACTCATCTTCCTTCACCTAGCATATACTCCACTCACACACCTCACAAATAAACTTCTATTCTGTGGTGTCATCCACCCTAACCCAGGCCCTCAGTCACTTCATCATTCTTCCAGTCCCACCCCTTCTGCTCTTACCCCTAACCATTCCCACAATCACTTACAACAAATACCTGCACATAAACATCTGTCCATATATTCTATAAATATTCAAAGTCTAACTAACAAAATCTCAGAGTTACATTCCTGGATAGCCCATACAAACCCTAGCATCCTTGCCTTGTCCGAAACTTGGCTCAAGTCTCACATCACTAACAGTGGAATACTGCCACCTGCTTTCAACATCTATCGTGCAGATAGATCCCCTAAAAAAATGTGGTGGTGTAGCCATACTCTACTCAGACAGCCTAAACCTGTCTCCTATCACTATCCCCATCCCCAGTTTCCATCCTGCTGAACTTCTCATCCTAAACTGTCATCTTAACCCACACAAAAATTTTGCTGTCACTTCTATCTACATCCCCCCTGGGAATAATATACCCACCCTCGAAAATATCCTATCCTGGTTTAGTCACAACTTAGACTATGAAACTCTCATTCTTGGTGATGTCAATATAGACTGGTCCAAACTTACTACTGACTCACCACAATCCAGCATCAAATTACATGGTTTCCATCAACTACTTACATCCCCCACCCGATTCAACAAAGACTTATCTTCCAGTTCCACCATTGACTGGATACTCACCAACTTTCCTCACCTCTACCATGGCCCATGTACCCTACCTGATGCCTTAAGTGATCACCTCCCCACCTCTATCTTTAGACATACCTCCCAGACACACAAACCCCACCTATTTAGAGATTGTCATAAGCGCTCCAACTTCAATAACATCCAATTTAACTCCATACTATCCAGTAATGATTGGTCCATTCTTAAACACATTCCTCTTGATGATGCTGTCATTAAATTCAACAACATTTTCCTAGATACCCTTAATTCCCTTGCTCACTCCACGAAAATCAGAATTAAATCAAACCATGCTCCATGGCTCTCTAAAGATACTAGAGCACTAAAGCATACCAGGGATAGCACCTGGAAGTTATGGCTTAAAACCAGCCATACTCCCCATCTACTTAAATACAATTACATAACCTAGTTAAAAAATTAGTCACTAAGGACAAGACATCTTACTACAACTCACCGCAACTAGACAACAGGTCCAACCCGCGCAATTTCTGGACTACTCTTAACAAAATACTTTACCCTGGCAAGCAGTCTAGCCCTTCACCCTATCCCAACAAATCTCCTCCTAAAATTGCTACCCTACTCAGCAAACACTTCATTGACACTATCCAAAACCTTACAACCTCAAATACTAATGCTGAAACTATCACTACTGCCAACAACCCTCATAGCCAGAATCTCTTCTCATTTAAACCTGTGACAACTTCCTACATTAAATCCTTTCTTCTTAAGCTTAAACCATGTTCTCCCGCTACAGATAACCTACCTCCTATATTTCTCAAACTTGCTGCTGAATCTATAGCCTATCTTATATCCATTCTCATTAACAGATCTAAACAAGAGGCTACAGTTCCTGTTATCTGGAAATCCTTCTATACTATCCCACTACATAAGGGTGGCAACTCCAGTGATACATCTAACTATCGTCCCATTGCTATTCTTTCTCCCATCTCCAAGTTGCTCACAAAATACATTCATTCACAACTTCTCAACCACCTCCTCCAACACAACCTTCTCATTCCCGCTCAGCATGGTTTCAGTCCCCACCACAGCACATCCACCAGCCTCATCTCTTTCACTCATACCATAGCCAATGCCCTTGATAACAATCAGCTAATATCCTGCCTCTTCCTTGATCTTTCCAAAGCCTTTGATACAGTCTCTCACCGTATACTCCTTTCTAATTTATCTAACCTCAACCTGTTTTCTTCCCCCCTTGCTTGTTTCTCCAGCTATCTCTCAGGTAGGCAGCAATCTGTCAAATGTCTCTCATCCTGCTCTTCCTTTATATCTGTTCCAACAGGTGTTCCTCAAGGCTCTATCTTGGGTCCCCTCTTATTTAATATCTTTACAAATGAAGTATTCATCTCTTGCAGACAATCTTCTCTTATACAATATGCAGACGACTCTACAATCATCTCAATCTCCAGTAGTATCACAGACCTTCTCACCCTTACTCAAAACTTCTTTCTATCCACAGAGAAATGGCTATCTGACAATCTGCTTATCCTTAACCCCAAGAAGACCAAGCTCCTGATCTTTCTCTCGTGCTCTCTTTCCAACCACAAATCTACATTTACCATAACATCCTCTAACACAATCACAAAACCTGAAACACACACTAAACTATTAGTGTCATTACAGACGACAAGCTCATATTTAACGTACACTTGCTAGAAGGAATAAAAAAAAACACACCAGAAACTTGGCTTGCTCTGTCATAACAAAAGATTTCTTACTCCAAATGCTAGACTCACCTTAGCACAGTCCTTCCTCCTGCCCACACTTCTCTTCACAGCTCTCATTCTAACCAACATACAAACTACCAACATGAACAAACTGCAACAAACTTATCACAAAATTGCAGGATTCATTACCAACTCCCCCTACAACTCCCATCACTGCTTGTCCCTGAACTCCTTACAATGGCTCAGATTATCTCAACTACTGCTACTTTCTCAATTTCAGGTTATTCACTCCATTCTATACAGGCCTTCATCCTGTCCAGCTCTCACTGCTCTTTTATCTACCTATACCCCTTCTAGAACCCTCCGCACCTCTAACCAACAACTTCTGAATGTAGACCATCCAAAGAAGAACACAGGCAAACTGCAGTATAACTGCTGTATAGCCCACACTTGGAACAAACTTCCTCTGAACATCCGCTCCATCATACACCCTGCACACTTTAAAAAGGAACTCAGACGTTATCTTATCAACACTAAATCATGTCTCTGCTTAGAACCTACCTGATATGTCCCCTTTATACAATTGGTGCTCCTTCCCTCTGAACTCCTGAAAGCACCTATACCTTCCTACACAGCCTAGGCAAGAAATCTGATAGTCTGATTCACTTGTATATCACTTGTCTGATTATATAACTTGTTTGTACATATACAGAGAAAAAAAAAACAATAGACAACCCTCTTACTGTAACCTAAATATGTTTGAGTCATATTTGTATTAATATGTTTTGGAGTTATACTTGGTTATGGTACTTTCTATTTTTTGTTACCTATGTTATCCTAATTGTTTTTTTTTTTGTAATTGGAGCTTTTCTCCTCGAGTCTCCACTGAAAACGGGCTCCTGGCACAGCTGGACCAACCCGATTAACAAATGTCAAATAAATAAATGTCCTACAGTGGGGGTATTTATCACTGTTCATCACTTGTTATTCATATTCTCATATTTTCTTTTTTCATAACTAAGAAAACTGCACATTATTTAGCTACAGTGTGTGAAATGCTATGTTGGGAGACAGAGCAATACAGGGTCACTGCCCATGTATAATACATAATACTGGAGACACTGCTAGTTGTTTGCAATATGAAGACATGCAGTGTTTCCATATTGTGCATTAATATTTCCAAAGTCAAGTTACAGGCAAACTACATTATGGCATCAGGTGAAACTTAATTGATATTGGAGGCATTTGTCATTGATATCTTCACTGTAAGCTGTACATCTTAAGAAAAATACAGTATTATTCGTACTAATAATTATACTAATAAACATCGTTTTCAAATTTCTGTAAATACTTCAACAGACAAGCACTTAAAAATTTCTAAAATGTCAAAGGTCAATACCGGCTAAACAAAAAGTGCTACTATCACTATATGTCTAAGCTGTACAGTTTGCAAGATATAAAAAAAGGTTTGCAGAAAATATAATCCTGGGTTTGTGTGCATTAGAATATATTACAGTGATGATGTATAGACTGAATGCACTGAATTTTATCATAATGAAAAAGGCTTTTTTTACTCATGGCATGGTGTTTGTACTTTTGTATAGCATTTATACCTCAGTGCTGAGGTAGCGCTGTCGCCTCACAGTAAGACGTTGTCCCGTTCGATTCTCAGCTATAGCGTCTTCTGTCTGGAGACATGCGTGAATGGGCGTAACCTTCGTTGAAGGTTGTGCGTCAGGGCTGGCAACTCGGCACATAAAAATCTACTGCCAATTATTAGCGGACTGGAGTTCCGCTGTGGCGACCCCTAACTGGTAAAAGCCAAAAGACACACAACATAACATCTAAAATCTGTTTATATCATGCTTTTTAACTTAATTTTACAGAAAATTATCTGGAATGCAAGGATGCATGTAGAATGCTACCGATATGACATTTCACAGCTCAGGGGTCTTAAAGAATTAATGAGTGACAGTTTTTTCTCATCTAATATGGTACCAGTGTCTGTCCATAATGAATAACATTAAACACTAAAAGAGTTCACACTGTGAATTTATTTTTCCTTTTGCTTTCCTGACTAGATGTTTCGACCGCTTATCTTCTAGATCTATGCTGTTTCCAAGTCTTATAGTTAAAGACTTAGTAGTGTTGGACTATATGGTCACTATAAACAGAGACTGCTAACATACATTGCCTTGAAGGGTATTACTTACACTGCAAAATAACGGATCAGAATGCAATTTTATTTCTGCCTGTATACTTTTATCTTATGAGTATTCACTGTAAAGAATTAGCACTTATGTTTCCCCATATCAACAGTATCATTTTAACATTGCACAAGTAATGATTTACAAATTAAAGCATTTAACATATAATTTACTACAAGAATATACATTTTGCTGTTTCTTTTTATGATGCTCAATCATTTCTGTTAATATTTTTGATGATTATGCTATTATATGGTCACTAGAATGTGTGCAAATAGTATGTTAGTATCTCAGGTGGGTATTTTTGGAACTGGAACTTTACAATATAGGTATCTTATTTCATAACTGTATTGCACTTAGTTTTTGGATATTTAAAGAACAACATACTAAACAGGCAATTTTCACTCATGCCTTTATCTAGATTTTTTGTCATAAAAAAAATTATAATACATAGTCAGTAAACTGCCTTGATGATGTTTATCCACTTTACTATCAAATGCTTTCTCTACATTATAGAGCATTTAAAAGTGAAACACACTATATGCAGGAACAATTTATCACCTAACACGTATGGGAGAGTGCAAGAGTTGAACCAGTGCATCAAATTAAAAGGCGTCACATTAGGTGGCTCAATAATCTTATAAGAATGTGAAATGCTCCAGCTGCAATACAACAGAAGGGGGTCCTAGGGACATCCAGGACATATTGGAAAGATTATGTCTCTTAGCTTTACAAGGGCTGCTTAGAAATTACTCAGGATGGAATGTAATCAGTGACTATGGAAAACAGAGCTTAGTCTACCCCATTTTGTGTGTTGCCACTGCGACCATCACCAAGAAAAGCTGAATGAAACTAAGGAAATGACTGAGAATGAGTGAGTGAATGAGAGTGAATGAGTAAGTATTATGATGCATAGCTTAAACAAGGAGGATTACTTATTTGGTAGACTCATTACAAATATCATTCACAGTGCTACATTTTAGACACTGGAGTCCATTGATAGATACTGAATAAGGCTATATCTCATTAACTCTGGATATGTGCTTAATAGCCTGAAACATTCTGCACTATGTGCATTACTTATAGTTTTTTTTTCAGTTTATTAACTATGGTTGAGCTCTGTTCCCAAAGGACCCTTTTCAGGTTCAGCCTGTATCAAAGACAAAAACAAAAAATGCAATATACCTTGGTAAATTAATTACCAGTCAGACAAAACTTTGTAAAGTCCTCAAACAGTTGAGTGTACTATGCAAATGAATGCATTTTTTACAACTATTTACAATATATATCCAAATTGTTGATAACAGTAAGAAAAAAAAAGGAAGGTGCCACACAACCTGGCCAAGATGGCTGCCTAAGCCAAGCGCTCTGGACAGGCCCTGCAAATATAGGTTCATAGGTTGGTACTAAGCTATCGCCCCTAGGGCCTATACAAGCCTAGCCATAACAATTCCATGGCTATATCTTCCCAGAATATTTACTTCCCTGGTCCTCTGTCTAGCAGATCAACTGACATGATCTCCGAGGTGAATATCCTATCTCCCATGCAATTGACAAGGTTCCTTTTGAAGAGGGCCAAAGATGCGCTCAGCTTGACATGTATGGGCAGTCTATTCCAGAGTATGGGGAAACTCTGGGTCAGGAACCTATCCCTCCAGCATGTTTTGTTCATTGGGATAACCAGGTTTAGATCCGTGGAGCGTGTGGCTCTGAGGGATTGGGATTTCTTTAAGTGTAGCATGTCCAACAGCTCTGGGTTTGACATGGCTTTGTATGTTAAGCAGAGATCACCTCTGAGTAGGCGATATGTGACAGAGTATAGCTGGAGTTTTTTTTTAGATGGTCAGCATAGAGCATCTGCTTTAGGCTTGTGATTCTTAAAGTGAGGTATTTCTGTGGCATTTCCAGTTGTTGAGATGTCTTTTGAGGTACATACCAAACGGGGTGTTGTACTCTATAATAGGTCAAATGAGGGATGAGTACAGTGGGATAATGACCTCCTTTTTTCTGGATGAAAAGCCCTTAGTGATGAGGTGTGCCACATAGAAGGATTTCCTGACTGTTGTGGCGATGTGTTTATCGAAGGTGAGACCACTGTCCAACTGTGTCCCTAAGTCCATTATCACACTTCCTGTGTATAGTGTACTGCTACTTATGTGGTAATTCATGGGTGCATGGTTTTTCCAAAAGGGGATAACTATACATTTCTTGGCATTGAGCTTGAGCCCATGGCTCTGGCACCAAGCATCTGTAAGGCCCTTTTGTAGAATATCCACATAATTTGGAGATTCAATAATAGCTCCCAGTTTGCAGTCATCTGCAAACTTTGTTAGCCAGAGTCCCTTAGTGCTGGCCTGCACTTCAGAAAAGTAGATACCAAACAAGAGCGGTCCCAGGATTGAACCCTGAGGTACTCCGCTTGTCACTTGTCTGGAGCTGGATTTTGAGTCAGCTACTTTTATAGTGTGGGTTCTGTCAGTAAGCCAGTTGGCAACCCATCTAGTAATGTAGGGATTAATGCCCAACTTAGTAAGTTTATCTA